>NC_092604.1:14085000-14385000 GCF_047663525.1 Anas platyrhynchos
CCTTTTACTGTTGGTCCACTGTGCTTCCATTCTGTTCCTATTTGCCCTGGAAGGAGTGTTTGTCTCCTGTTCCATCTGTGAACATTTTGGCTGCATGAGGTACTTGAGGATGCATGCATGGGGAACACACCTGACAGGCAATGGCAGTGACCCATGTTTACTGTGAGCACCAAAGCAAAGCACAGGTTTGGAGGGTGAGAGTGAATTTGTAAGTACTTGAGCATGCTATCTGAGGGTATTTTAAACATTTCTATTGTGCTCTCCAAATTGTTGCTTTGGTTTGGTTAAATATCATTACTAACTAATCAGGACCTGGTGATTTGCACGAGCACTATTCAGTCATGCTGCAGAGATTAGATGATTGAAAAAAGTGGAAAAATAATTTAAAAACATGATGAAGACTCGTCATACACAATTTTGGATTGAGACTATGTTAATCCAGAAAATGTAGCTAGATGCTAGTAACGGCCAAAGTCCTCTCAAACTCTAAAATTTTCCTTCAAATTCGTTTAATTTCTGGGGGTCTATTTTTGAAAGCAAGTGCCAGCTGTGCGCTTTTTTCAGAGAATGGAAATTCAGCTGAAATAAACAAAGGTGTTGGAATTGTGTCCCATTGTCATTTAACTTTCCCCACCAGTCTTCTGATAAAGACACGTTGTATTCAACAGCATACAGACATAACAGCAGTTCTGTCTCCAAAATCTGGCTTTACAGCATAAGGCCTGTTGAGTTTCCATGGCAATGGCCACAAATTCCTCCCCAGCTCTTCAAAGTGAAAGACATATTTGTTTTGCTAGCGCAACTTTGTAGCACAAAAGCTCTCTTTTTTTCACATAACACCTGCTAATCTGCACTTGGTCCCTTTGAAGCCTCCTGCTGATCAGAAATTCAAATACATTTTTGCATGCTAATCTTAGTAGTAATCTAGAGTTTGTGTCTTTCAAGTTTTGTCTGTGAAAACAGTTTTCTTTATAAATCGCCAAAAATGTTGGCCCTGCTTGCTCTCCATGGCAGGATGAGCCGATAGGGAAATCACACTGTCAACGGCTTGGATGTTGATTCTCTCAAGGTACAACACAGCTTGGATGGTGCTATCAAAAAAGGGCTTTTTAACCACCCATTCACTCTTTGTGAAAAGGAGAAAGAGAAGGGGAAAAATAGAGGGGGAAGGGCTTTCATTAGCTCCTTGTGACCACAAGCACGTTGCCGTGTGTGGCTGCCCAACTGCAGCACCACCAGGCTCACAGAGGCATAGCGCAATGCTTGCAGCCTTTGCTCCTTCATCTGTCGTTTTATGCCTTATTCCTATATATGTCAGCTCGACAAAGGAATAAGTGTGGCTGGAAAGCTGACCGAATGCATGTTTGCTGCAGTGCTTTTCTGATGAATAACCAGGTAGCTACAGTGCTGAATGTGCAGCCCGTGTGTTCCTGCATGAGATGTGATGGGGAGAGAGCAGCTGAGGCACTGTGCACACAGCACGGAGGCACCGGACGTGTGCTGTGCCAAAAGTGGCTGCTGGTGTGGCTGCAGGGATCCCTCGCAGCCAGGTGCCAGTTGTACTAGGTGAGGCTGATGGTGCTGCCCTTCCTTCTCCCCACCCATGGCACAATGCTTGAGCCTGCGCAGTGACACCTGCTGGGGCAGGGCACCTAAGGCTGGGTGAGGGTCCCTGTGCTGGGGGCTGAGGCCTGGCAGGGATGGCCTCTCAGAGGCTGTGAAGGCCTGATGCAGGGGGAGACTGTCACCTGTTGGCCTGTCCCAGGAGTCGTAGCTAATGCTTCAGGGATGCTCAGTGGTATCTTGCTTGCATCAATTGTAAAGGATTCGAGTGGTTTGCCCTAGGGATAGTGCTGTGAGTTGATGATCTACCTGTGTCTACCAAGTACACTAACCCTGCATCCCACATGTACTCCAACCCCAAACCACTTTTAATTCTCTTCCCTGTAGTACTGCATCTGTGAGTACCTGTGTGAGCAGTCTGGCAGCAGCTCACAATCCATGCTTTGTTACTGCAATGCTCCTTTGTGTCCCAGAGTCCTGAAACAGAAGAGTTTGAGTTTCACTGCATCTTGGACATGGGTAAACCTCTGTGGCATGGTTATTTTGAATGAGCGTTTCCTCACAGAGCTTTACCTTTTTAATTTTTTTTTTTTTTTTTTTTTTTTTTTTTTTTTCCTGCTGTTTGAAGAAAAAAAGAAAAACCTCCGTGGTAAACTTCTTAACTAATACTTCAGAAAATATATTTTTTCTCTGGGGGGACAATAATGGTTTTCCCACGTATGAGACATATTACGTGCTCTGTACTTGCTGAATAGCACAGGAAATCGTTCTGTTAAACAATTTCTCTCAGAAAGCCTGAACTGCAGTCTGCAGGAGCCAGCAGACTAACTCCCTCTGATTGCCAACCTGGACTGGGCAATCAGCAGTGCTCTGTGCTGTGCACACAGCACGTGGGGGTTTCTGTCTGTGAGTTAAACCATGCAGCTCCTCCTCTATATTCTGAGTTTCTTTATAAAAAAAAAATCATAAAAATCTTCATTTATGAAAGCTTATAGTGTATCTCAGGGATGAATTCATGCTTGACATTTCATACAGGATCAGGATCAGTATCAAAATATTTGACAGAGGTTTTTCTGTTCATTTCAGCATCTCAGTGATATTCAAGCTCTGTTCTATTCAAATTCTCTTCCAGTCTTTATGAAGAAGGGTCTGAGTGCACAAGGAGGCTATGGTTTCAGCAAGCAGATAATGTAAGCCTGTAATATAAACATTGGATTAATTTATTTAGGCTCTGTGATCTGTCAGACACATTGAGAACTGTTGGCAAAGGTCTAGGGAAGTTCCCACTGCAGCTACAGAGTAGATGGGATGCCTTTCTGCCCTGCTCAGCTGCAGGATCTGTACACCTGGCCCTGGCAAGGTCCATCCTGTCACCTTTCATGGCAGCTCAAACCTCTGCTTTGGAAGTCATACGCCCACAGCTTGCAGAGCCTATTAGTACACCAACATCTGTAACTTACAAAACAAAGCAAAAAGGAAAACAAGACCCGCAATGTAAATCTCAATCTGCCTTTATTCTTTTACTTTAGGTTGTGTGTCTTTAAAGGAAAAATGCTGACAACATGATTGATTGCTCACAAAAAGCCTTTTGAGTCAATGACAGGAGTGCAACCAAAGTTGGAAAAACAAAACAAAACAAACAAACAAAAAAACAACACAACAACAAACTAATCTGAGAGCTGCACTGATTTTCCTCTATTTTTTTGTTTTATTTTAGTTTTCCAGTAGTTGAGAGAATGTTCAGTATACCTGGTGCTTTTTGCTGTGAGACTTGGGTCAGAGTGTGCCTTTGTCTTTGGAAGCAGGCGTTCACTGCTGTCTGACTGGTGAGAATCTGCTGGAGCTTGTGTTTGCTTTCTCTGTAACTGTTACTCTTCAGTCTGGTGAATGTAACTTTAAAATGATATTATTTGGACTGAAAATTGCAGCCAGGCAATACGGGCCTCATGCATCCAGGAAGGGCTTTTTCCCCTTCTGTGGTGAGCAGCTTCAGGATTGCTAACATCTGCAGGCCACTGTGCTTGGGAAACTCCCGGTTCCCCCATAGGCAGGACCAGTTTAATGCCATAGTAACCTCTGCAACCAAAGCAACAGTCACCTCACCTTGAAAATCCTGCTGTATGGCAGAAATCTTTTGGTTTCCGTGCACTCTCATCTGTTGATGGGATGTCATTGCAGTAATACTGCTGGGCTCGTTCAGTGTTCAAGATATGAGACCCTGGCAGCTAGCTCTGGGTCATCATCGGGATTTCAAGCCTAATAAATCAAAAGGAGTATTTTTTTTGGTGAGGACTGTGCCTGGTGAAGAAGAGCTGATGCTATATATTTTTCTCCTCTTTAGGAATCTTAGTGTCTTCTCTAATGCAATGGGCAATGACCATGTGCTTCTGCAAGCAGTTATTTGTAATTTTGGTAGGAGTCCTCCTACAAGGAAATGTAGTCTGTTAACTGAGTGTATTGAAGTAGCTTTCTACCTGAGTACTTGCACAGAAGGAGCACTGTGAGAAGGATCAATGGAGGGACAGCTCCTGTGCTCTTCAGAGACCATGAAAGTACATTGGTATCTTTGCATTTGCACGTGGTAACTGAAGCACCTTTATTATTCTGCAAAGTATGAACAGCAGTTTACTGACCTTTACAGACTTTTCCAATAGTGGCTGTCTTCCCTTGAAATGCAGAGAGCTCAGAGTCTTGAGCTATTGAGGAGCCTAAGACACGGAGCTGCAGGAAATGTCCTGCCAGTGATCTCCTCCATTCCTAAACAAGGGGAAGCCCAACTGTGAATGCACTGTGTACTATGAGATGCTTGTGTCCCACTGCAGGATCATATTTCCTGCTTTCTCCTATGTTGATTGCACCTCTAGCTTCTACTTCCAGTGACCTCACACATATCTAGAACATGCAGTCTATCTTTTACCACTGAAGCTGATAGGTCCAAAATCTTGATGCTTTTTTAAACATACTTATTTTTTTTAAACTAACTATATATAGATTTCTAATCTTTTTTATTATAAAGGGTTGGTCGATACAGAATGACTTAACACCCATATCTGCAGTAGTGATAACATGCTTTTTATTGACTCTCGTGCTGTATCATGCTCTAGTTGCTCTAGCTACTACCCAAGAGAATACAGTAAGAGTTCTTAAACCTTAGGGGCTTTTGTGATCTTTTCACTTGCTATTTATAACTCATTAAGGCTCAGTCATGATATAATGATATTTCCCCCCACGTTGTATTGATCCCAGTGGGAACGGAGGGCATTCAGCATCTCACATGATCAGCCTCTTCACATCCATGTCTCACTGCTCATTACAGAATATGAGCAAGAAGACGGAGCACTCCTAGATTTTCTTATTCAGACTCAGTTCAAGCTTCGGCTCAGACTGGAGATTTGCTGAGTAAATAGTCTCAACAATAATCTCAGCCTGATTCCAACTAATTAAATCCTGTACAAACATCCCTCTCTGGGCCAATATAGCAAAAGACAACGAAAACACAGAAAACCAGACATAGCTTTCCTCCAGATTTTGCCCAGCCCTTTAATCCTGTATCTTTTGAAAGATAGTAACGTCCGTAAGATGAGGGGTCAGCCTTCCTGCCCTCAGCATCAAGCAGTGGAATTTTTCAATAATGAACAGCTGGGTCACCAGCGACACAAAAGCTGCTGTAATATCCTGTAGGCTTACAGGGCACAACAGAAATCCCAAAGCAAATCACGATGTACACAGAAAGGGACCGTCCTTTTCTATTAAGGAGGCCACTTCAAACCAGTCTCGACACCACCTTTTCTCCAGCTTTTTGGAGGCAAGATTATCCCCTGCGTTTATTTAATCATGCGTTGGGGGGCAGCTTTGATTGCCTTTTTAGAGTCAGAGAAGTTAAAGAACACAGTTTGAAAGGTCTTATTACCAGTACTTCATATGCACGTTCTCAACTGAGATGTGTTTACAAACAAGTATTTAGATCAGAAAGAATAGTAACACTGCATCCTACCCATGGTTAGGTTTTGCACCAGTTTGAGAAAATTGGTTTTATTAACCCAGACTCCAAGTGTGGTGAGAGCTTTTACCAGAGAGCGGGGGTTGATTTTTTTTTTTTTTTTTTTTTTTAATGAAACCCCATGGAATTCATGGCATTTTCCAGAGAAAGAAAAAGTTACATTGCAGAGCTTTTCCTACAGTACTCAGTAAAGCAAAAAATAAACCAGGGCAACAGAACCAAAAATAATAATAATAATAATAATAAATATATATATATATAAAACTTTTTAATATGTTACAAACATCAGTCTGAAATGTATGCAAGATATGTTAGAGATTCCTGATTAAAAGCAGTTTGTGTCAAGGAAGTTACCACTTGCAACATGTAGAACATCTGACAGTGATTAAATGGAGCTAGCTATTAGATTTTTCTTAAAGAAACAATAGTTAAACATATCTCCACAAGTATGAAACACTTTATGTACTGTATCTGGTACACCTCATTTAAATTGACTTAGATGGAACAGACATGCTAAATCTAACTAGTAGGTTATTAAGAATATAAACCTGGTGCCCAAGAATTTACAATCAGTTATATGGGAGGTATCCTGACTTTTCCTTCTTTTCCCAGGGCTTTCATTTACTAAGCATATGCTGTAAAGATGTCACATTTACAGAAAGGGACAAGTTTAGGATGTTTCTTACAAACAGTTTTAAGTTACATACCTGTAGCCAACACATCTTGCTATTCTGTACAGTGCTGTACAGAAAGTCTGCCATAAGCTTCAGAAAATGTGTTAAAGGAAGAATGCACATTAGGAAGTGTAAGTTCATAGTTTATTTTTCAGTTTGCTTAGTAGAGACTGTGAATTTTGTCAGAAAACATGACATAAAATTGTTTTCTACAAGATGGCAAGCTCTTCAGCTCCATTAAACAACTTGGAACATTGGGAAATATGGTTTAAATGATGCATATCATACTTCTAATTTCTGATGGGTAATAAAAAGAAGAGCTTAAAGATTCATCCAGCCTGGAGTATTTGATAGTTGCAAATAGGCTGAGTGCTGAAAGTAATAATCATTTTAAGAGTTCCATAAGAATGCCTTTTTGATTCTTTCACTTTTGGATCAAGAGATGTATTTACAAGGTTACTGCCAGGGCTCTACTTATACTTGGATGCTCTAATACACATTCGTGAATTGCATAGGAAGAACTGCAAGTAAGAAGACTTTGAGATCAGCATTTGAACCTGATTTTAAGTACAGATTTTTCTATTATTTTGTGAGATGAGTGGGCAGAATTTTTAAAGTAAACCACTACAGTGCAATTAGCCCAATCAAAATTATGGTTAAGAGTGTGAAAATCATATAAATAGTGTTCATTCATTTTTTTTTTTCTGTATACCACCTACAGTGAAAGGTTTAAAAAAAAATAATTGCACTTTCAACAGCTAAAGGAGGTTTGCTTTCCAGGCTGGCTTTTAAAGCCCTAACCTGTCTTGTTCACTCTATCTGTACAGTCAAGTCAGGAATTGCATTCAGCTCCTCAAGAGCAGAAGAATGCTGAGGGTCAATGTTTAAGAGGTGGGAAATCGTGTGAGCAGTCAGTCCTCCAGGGGTTGAGAGCTAATTTATAGTTAAGTCCAAACTTCTCCAATTTGCATAATATAATATCAAATCTAATTAAATATTAATGAATAGCTTATATTTCTTTTATATAATGTAAGACAGGCAAAAATTAAATTCAAAAATAGTGAGAGAAACATTGAAGAAAATGTCTTGAGAACAGGAGATGTTTTGCTACTTTTTATTTATCTATTTCATATATACAAAATCGTTTGCTGAGTTAAAACTCTATCCTGAGTTGTTGCCAAGTGATAGCTTGCCTCATGCACAAAACTGTCAAGAGTTTGGTCTTTTTAACGGGAATCACAATGTCACTGGAATTCCAAGGGCTGATCTCAGTCAGCTGGAGGATGGACTTAGAGATGTGACATGTTTTCTTCATGGGGTGCCAATAATGGTCATGCTATAAGGAATGACAGATTTAAAGGTACTTGTTTTCTTTTGGTTGGATTTAGTTGAAATGATTAGGGCTTGAAGCTTTGCCAAGAGTTTGCTCTTAATCAAGAGATCATTACTACAATTAGGTGATAGTTTTGACTGATACACTCTGTAAAATGTCAAGTGTGTGTGGGAATAAAAGGAACAACAAGGCTAACTGGAGGTTCTGGACTGGGTGTTCAATTCCACGTATATTTATCCAGTTCTGTTTCTGCCATTTGATGATTGATGACCAAAGACAAATTATATAATAAACAAGAAAAAAGTAGGACTTGTAGCACTGTTCTCTGTATGACTGTCAGCAGGGCACAGCTACCAGATGAGCACCAGAAATGAAGCTGGTATCTCTGTACCAGGAAACCAGTGGAGCAGGCACTTGCACAGCTGCTGGTCCACCCTGTTGACTAACTCTAAGTGATTCTTTAAAAGAGAAATGTAGGAAATCTGTTTCCTCAGCCTTGGTTTTACCATACTGATTGCTTGGTTAGATCAGTACTATTAGTCATGTTCATTACAAAAGTGATCCTAGTTTGTGCTGGGCACTGCACAACAAAGAAAAGCAGAAAATTTCTATCACAAAGAACTTTGCCTTTCCCAACCAGGCAAAGGCTGTGGAAGAAGGTGTCTTGTGAGCTGGAGAAAAATACTGCATTAGCATCACAGTGCTTTACAGGGTGGATCACACCCGGAAAGGAAGACAAGAGGGGACACAACAGTGGGATGGGAAGGTATGATGCTGCATAAGGAGGTAGAGATTTCTTCTGAATAGTGTGAAATGGTAGAAATTTTAAAAGTCAGACCAGAATCCTTGTGCCTGTCTGAATTGTAGCAGATGATCCTTAAAAAAGTAAATAAATGTCTTCTGTGAGCAATTACTGGCAAAGGTGCAGGGCTGGGATGATCCATGCTCACTAATAGTGGACTTGCAGACCAGCCTGCCTTAGTGAACCCTGGGCACAGCTGCAGAATGGCCTGAGGTTCTGCACAGCCCTGAGGACAGTGGAAGTGGGAGCTCCCCATGGTGAAGGTTATGTGCTCTTACCATCACAGGACTTGGAGAGGAGTTCATCACGGTTTAGGTATACGTACACACAAAAATACCTCAAACTTTACAGACCTTTGCAGTCTACAAAAGTGTACAATGAAATACACTATGCATATATGAATGGAAGCTGGAAGCAGGTTCCCCCAACATGTTTGTGGGTTCAAAGTGGTAAGCTGTGCTATCAGCAGCTGCCCTGTCTTCAAAAAAATAAACTCTCTGGGATGTTTAAATCATCAGTCTCACTTGTCCTCATGAGATAATCTCCAAGTCACCAATAACTGTTTTCTTGCATAGCCCTACCTCAACCCCTCACAATGTGATAACTGTCTCAACCTAGCTTGAGGTCCATATCTGATCTTCACTGCTTTTTCTGTCTATGCGGATGAGGCATTTATACAGAGAATGCTGTGATCACTCCCACCAGAAATTTATAGGTCTTTCTCTGAGTTTTATTTCCCTCCTGTATTGAGCATGGATGGTGGACGGGCCAGAACAGCAGATAAACTGGATCCCCACCAGTTAAGAGGCACAATAGGTGCCACCATCCAGATGAGGCTGTACTCAGATCTCACTGGAGAAGATCAACAGGAACAAATGTAGACAGCTCAAAGCCAACCATGCCCAAGCTGTTTCTGTGCTGCTGTCAAGTTTCATTTATTTCTTGGTGAGAAAATATGAGCTGGAGTTGCTGAACGTGTAGGAGCTGTCTCACCTGCTACCTGTATGCATCATCAGGTACATACCGGGAAACTTGTCATCAAACCCCCTCTAGCTCTCTGGGAAATGGGATTGTCCCCAACTGGTGGTTGAAGCAGTTTTTGTCACTGGCAGCCTACAGTGACTGTGTGGTTGGTGGAGCAGGAATGAAGCAAATCTCTGATAGGATTTCTGGTGTACAACAAGGATTCATAGCTGGTGTCTGGAAGGGATTAAAATTAAGTGCTGTGAAGAAATTAATCCTGCGCCTATTTCTGAATATGTGGAATGCATGGACAAGGCTGTACATTTATTTTAATTTTATTTAGTTTTTATTTTATTTTCATTTTATTTTCTGTGAAACACATAGGTTCAGGAAGAAGAGTATAGTTAAAAAGCAAAGTCTGTGGCACTGATTTATGATCATGATCCCTTTCAGATATGTTTTTCCTAAATGGTCTTTCAAGAGTTGAGGTATTAGGATTCAAACATTTTTCTTTTCATGTTATTATTATTATTTGGGTTTAGTAACTTCAGAGTTTCCAGTGTATTAGGTGACACCTTGCCTGGGTTAGCAGTGTTATTCCTTCAGGACTAATATTTTCATCTGTTGAGAGTCTACTTTTCAAACAAAAAATCCATGTGTAGTCTTTTATTTTTTTTCTGTTGATGAACCACTAAGTTCAGCTTCATTGTGAGGCAAAGGGTGGTGTGAGTTTTCAACAAGCAATGGTTGGATATTCTTTATCCAAAAGAAAGCCTATTGCACTTTGGCAGTACCGTGTTTCATACTGGCAAGGAGACATTAAACAAAAGCACTTGATTGAGGAAAAAGTGGAAGCTGCCAGCAGCGATCAGATGACAGATATTTTTGTTAGGAAATAATAGGTTTCTCTGATTTCCTGAGAGGTTGAATACAAAGCCTAAAACAAGGGACAGTGATGAAATCCAGGAGAATTACCTCTGTGTATTCTGCTGGAAGAGAGTAAACAAGTACCTATATGCCACCCAGGTACAACAGGCAGTGTTTGGACAGCTGTATTGTCCATTGAAAGGTGCTGCTTGATAGTGGCTTGGTGATTATAATGCTAGTTTCCTTTAAGGTTCATATGAAATTGTACATCTCTATTGAGATAGCTGTGTTAATAAACCCTATACTGCGCAGAAGTTGAATTTTCTGATGCATACCAACTACTAATGTGAAACACGCTCCAGTGAGAATTCCTTGAAAAACTGCATTTACTGCTGCAATAATAGGGAAAGGTCACCTTGGATCACATTTGCAAAAGGTCAAACACTGGTGGAGATAACAGACTGTACACACAGAGCATGAGTTTGTAGGTTCATTGTAGTTCCATCTGCAGCCACAGCTGAAAACCAACCAAGATTGGATGTGGAAAAGCATTTTTTTTCTCTATTTATTGATTCTGCAGTGGGAGAGGGATTGTTTATGTAGTGAGGAATGTCTTTGGGCCTGGTAAAAACTGTCAAAAATAGGAGAAGTATTTTTAAATACATCATTGTGCTGAGCTCCTCTAGTATTTCTGTTCTTGAGATGCATTGGGATGAATGCATACCTTTAAGATGGTAATGCTAACACAGTTGCATAGAATAGCTTGTTTCATGCAATACGGCACAAATGCAAAATGTATGCATGCATGCCTTCCAGCTTGACATCTCTACTATAAATCTCATAGGCAGAGGGAATTATTATTCTCAGTTTCATGGGAAGTTTTCAGTATGAAATGGTTGGAGTTGAAGTGCTTGCACTGGGCTCTGCATTCTCAAAAGTCATTTCTGCAGCAATATGAGGAACACCTCATTCAGTTGCTGCTGTCGTTTCCCTCTCCCCCTAGAGCCCCACCAATAACTGACAAACCTCAAGCACAAAGATAACGAAGTTTGTATGAATGCTGCATTTCCAGCTCTTCTCGGCCAGATATGGTGAAAATGTTGCAAGCTTATTATCAACATTGCAGCTTTCTGCTTTAAAGAAAATGCATTCCTGGACAGGTCCCCATAATTGGAACAGTCCCAGGAGGAATTACCATTTCCATACACATAAGCTGTCTCTGCATCAGGCCTAGCAGAGGTGGTAAGAAAAGGGTTTGTAGGACTGAGGATCCCATCTAAGAAACTCATATCAGTCATCTTGACCATCTTGCAGACCAGCCTCTATAGTTCTTACATAAATTATGTGATCCACTGCTAGGTAGTTCAAGGGAAGTTAACTCAGTTGTGATGGATTTGTGTTGTTCTGAATGATTCTGCTGATGATATTTATTTGTGTCAGGACACAGTCCAGAGACTCCCAGAGAAGTTTGTAATGCTCTTCCCTGCGCAGAGGGTAAATGATGGTCTTCGCCTAATGAATTTATGTTCCATTGTAAGTAAAGCATGTCCTTCTTTCTCCAAATTATCTGCTATCAGTTAAGAGATGTGAGAAGTATCATTTATCTTTGAAAATGAAATGTTAGGACACATGTCACAAGCTCCCAAATGCTTCAGTGAAAGAAGGCAGCATATATTCATGGCTAGAGTCTGCCCTTAAATCTGATCACATTCTCTGTTGGCCCCTAATTCCATCACTGTGACCCTCACAGTATAAGGTGAAATATAAAGCAGCAACTGACAGTAGTTACTGCAGCTGCCTAAAACCTGGCAGGCTTTTACTGAGTACACAAGAGCATTTGGTACCATTTATTGCTAGTCTCTGAAGGATGCAGAGTGATCAGCGTTCTTGGAAATGAATGGACTTTTCATGTTGTTGATTTCATTTTTCTGGATGGACACAGCACTCCTGAAAGTGAGGGATTAATAGTCCTGGCTAGATGCAAGCAGACCGCAGCCAGCACTTCGCACTCTGATGCTTGAATCAGACACTGAAAATAAAGTATAGAACGCAGAAACTGGTTTCCAAATATTTGACAGAAAACTAACCAATGAAACTCAGTGTTGTTCCCATTTCTAGGCTGCCAGCAATATCTAGTAAATTTTCCCAGAGAATCGCTGCTGTCCATGGCATGTCTTCAGCATTACTCTTTCTTAACCCCCTTGTTCTGTTTAAGATTTACCTTTGCCTCTGGGGCAGTTTGATGTTGCTAAGCAAAAAAGAATAGTTGTCTTTCAGGCATGTTTGGGATACTCGTCGCATTCAGGCTGCTAGGCAGACACTTTAAATAGCTTCAGAAGCTGAAATGCTGACTTGGGCTGCTAACTCTGGCATTCAGTTAATTTTTTTTGTACAAAATGCGGCAGAGGCTCCAAGGAGGCATCACCAAACAGTGAGCTCTGGTGTTAAAAGTCTGTGAGAGAGGGGCTCTTTGTCTGTGGATCACAGTGAGCTGCAAAAGAGCCAGGAGCTTAAAACAGAGGCCCAGAGGAGAGGGCCTTGGGTTGGAGGCATTGCAGGTGCCAGGCTGGGGACACCGGAGGACCTGCCAGCAAGCGCCGTGGCAGAAAGCAGTGCCAGTGGTCTCTGTGCTGTGATTTCCTTGCCTGCAATCGGCAATCTGCCGGGCACTCTTCTGCCGGTGCAAACCCAGCCAGCAGTGACATCAAAGCATGCATCATCTGATGGTTTTCCTCAGTTCAGACATGCTTCCCCATGTATTTCCAGCACAGGAACTGCAGTACAAGTAGCATGTACAAGGTGATCACTCGTGAATATGTAATTGCCATCCTGCATAGCAGTCCTGGTGCTATAAAGAACACGTGTCTCACATTTCTACTGAAAATGGTAACAGGTACTGACACAGATCAGCTCCACCGTTTCAACTCTAAAGGTTTCTAGATGGAATATTGATGGATTTGGGCTTAAGAGTAACTAATTAGCATGTAGGATTCCTCAAAAGGGTTAACATGGGATCTTTTTAATTGTCAAAAGAGTTTCAGGCTATTAGTGTTGGCATATTCTTCAATAATCTGTTTTATTTTTACCTGCTGGGAGCTTAATTAAAAAACAAAGAGGCTCAATTTAAAGCCCATTACTATGCTAATTTTGTAAGAACTGGGCGGTGATTAAGAAGCTTTAAAAAGAGGAGTTTAGTTTGCTCTAGGGAATGGGTTGCAGGCAGGTTTTATTTCGTTTCATTAGCTAGCTACAATTATTTATAAACTAAATGGAAATGATATTAAAGAGTAATGAAAAAAACAGCATTTATGTATTATTAAACAGCAGAACTTTTTTTAATTTAGCATCGATGTGTGCAGAGCCTTTATTACTGCAACTTGCAGTTAACGCAGCTAAATGCAGTTGTTAAATATAAGAGGCTTTTTAAATATGCCCATAAATACAGAGCTGTCTGGTTTGCTTTTCCTATAGATCACTAGAGTAAGTTTATAAAGATATCAACATGACAATAACGATGAACTACTGTCTCTTTAAAAAGAAGAAAAAAAAAAAAAGACTTTATGAGTCTTTATGCAGGAAAATTTCTTCACAGTAAATTGCAAAGATGTATTTTTTTATACTATGTATTTAAGTATTTTTCATATGTTGTATAGTCTAACAGTGCTACAAACTTTCTACAGTCTTTTGCTGTCATGTAAACGCAAAATAATACATGCAATTACAATGGTGAAAAGGGTACCTAGGAGGAGCAGATGTATCAAATGAACACTCAGAAGCTGAAAGCCAGATGAGCACCAGCACAGTTAGGCTGGAAATGTTTCTGTGGATGAAGACTGTGAAAGGGTTGGGGAGAGCAGCCACAGGAGAGCTTGGCTCTGGCCTAGCCATATGACGGGGACAGTGGGAGCAGGGTGTCACAGCTATGGATATGACCAGAGGCAGGGAGAGGCTGCAAGATTGGCAAGAGCAAGCCTAGGAGAGGATTTGTTGTCAGGCAGCAGTTTTGAACTGCATTCTGGAGGAAAGGTGGCCAGAGGTGATGCCAGCCCAGAGCAGCTGGTGTTTAACATCTGGATGGATCTGTGACTGGCTGCAGCATGAAGCCTCCAGACACAGGTGGCCATGTTTACCCACAGTGTCTTTGTTCCCATCACAAGGTAGCATCTGCATCCATGCATCTGGTCTTCAGAAAGTCTTTCCTCTTCAATGTGCCACACAGAATGGGCACTCTGTTTTCCTTCTACCCACAGGAGACAGGCAGCAGAGCTTAGGACTGGCCTGGGGCCTCTGTCTTTCTCAGCTACAGGAGCTGAATCCTGGCTGTGCAACTGTTATGTGTGCAGGCATATGCCATGGGCTGGGTCTCTTACAACTGTGCTGGCTGGAAACATTATGCGATTCCTGCAGGGAGGAGTTGCACAAGCAGTAGGAGTCTGCAGGCAGCCACACAAAACAAGCAGGATTACAAATGGAGCCACATCAGGGGACTTGGAGAGTGTTGCAGGATTGTAGTAGTGAGGCACCAACCACCTTAAGCTCTGTCTGTCCCGGCTGTATGCTGCTTCAGTGTCAAGAGTGCAGCACTGAGCAGTAGGCCTGCACTGGCTGTGCTGGATTTGTCCTGAGTGCAACCAGGTTTGGAGTCCTGCAGGAGACCAACACCTAGGGCTGTCAATTACTCTGCAGATCACTTCCCCAGTTTCGCCACTGCCACTGATGCTGTCATAAGCCCTTCCTCAGCCTCACTTGCATGTTACTTAGGCCCTTATTGACTGCTGGAATGGGATGTGCTTCGCATACATGTTGCCTTGCTGAGGAGGTTGAACCTGAAACATGACAATGGCTCACAGATAGCTTCAGCACTGGGCTGAGCAGGGGATGACAGAGAACTTTCCCTTTCTACTTAAATGTCATTAAGAGATCCTTTTGGGGTGCCAGAGGGGGGTTTCCATGAAGGTGACCTTAGTCTGGGGCTTGGTAATTAATTCCACACACAGTCTACTGTTCAGCTAGCTGGTGGAGTTTCACCCAGCTGTCTCTTAGCCAGGGACAAGAGGTGTGCAAGGCTCACTCTGGGCTCCCCTGAAGACAGTGGTGGGTCTGTGGGCCCTGTGGGCACTGACTGTCCCTGGGGCATGCATGCTGCCCAACTCCTGCCACGCCCAAGGACCAGTGAGTGCATTCCCATCCCTGCATTACTGCCTGCTTCAGAACAGCAATGCAGTAATTGCTGCTAGTTTTAGTCTGTATTAATGCATGGGGCCAGGAAGTCTGGTGTTTGTGCAACAGTTATGTATTGGTGTCCTTGCTAGGGGGTGGCAGACTGCAGGGTGGTGAGGCTGGGACAGCGCCTGGAGTCGGTAACCCCCCTGCCTCTAAGAGTCAAGGTCCTGCAGGAGCCTCCACCTGCATGCCTCGCTCTATGGCAGAGGGCGACAGAGGCCATGCCAGCATCCAGGTGCAGCACAATACCTCTTCACCACACTATCAATTACCTTTTTTTATTTTGCAAACACAAAGCTATTTGTGCAATAACTTTTAAAACTCTGAATTGAAGAATATTAAATGATTCTCCCTTCAGAGTAAAAGCTTGCTTTAAAATACAAGCAGAGGAGAATGTTTTGATGTTTGTGCTACTTGTAGATGTAAATAGTACAGTCAGATGGTGATTGTCAGCATGGACCACCATTGCTGAGGTACCCATGAAAGTTAGTAACAAGAATTCAGATTTCTCCATGCAAGACCACCACACTATGAAAAAGGACTGCATAAGAGAAGCAGAGATTGAGTATGCATTAATGTTTTTGTGCTGGGACTGAAAAGACTGTAGTCCTTAACTCTGTCACCAACACCAGAGAGAAATAAGGAAAGTTTCCTAAGTCCAGGTTTTCAAAGCTATGGAGGTGCTGAAGCCATCAGGATTTGGACTTCTAAGCACTTATGGCGTTCCAGGCTATAGAGACTAATACAAACCACTGCAATAAATGTAAGTCTTTTAACTTACTTTAAGAACTTGCATCAAGTTCCTTTTCTGTTTTTCAAAAATCAGCTGTCAAAGAAGATGAAAATATTTTGTCCTTGTTATAAGTATAGGCATTTGGCACAGAAATAATCCTTTGCTGTATTTTGGCCTAATGTAGTGGGTGCCTGATCTCTATTGATGTTCTTATGTGAAAGCTTTTCACATCTCTTGTAAACATTATAACCAATCAGAATTAGGACTGCACTGAAAATCTCACCTCTGGGTAGAAAACAGCCACCTGACAACAGAACAGCCCTGGAGCTGCTCACAGCACCTGGCTCTCAACACACAAACTTCAGATTCTTGAGGGAAACCTGAGGAGGTTTGGAGCTATATGTTCTCTTTTGATCTGTGTCTGAAAAGCTCTTTTCCCAGTAAACACAAGGATCATATGCTTTTCTTGAATAGCTGCTACTGGGTGCTACTCCTGTCACCAATGGCTTTGCTTTCCATGTACAAGCAATTTTTCTTTGCAGTCAGAGTAGTAGCTGTGTTGGTGAACAGCAAATCTGTGCTAAGAGCTTACAAATTGTTACCTGCTCTGCATCCTGTAGAACTGTCATATCCTAGCTCATAGCATGTCCTTTTTGCTTCATCAGCATTTAGCCCCAACAGTGCATAAGATCTCTATAGTCAACTTCATCTTCTTTCAAGCTGGTGGTTAAAAATAGGAAATGATCTCTCAGCTGGTGCTGCTGTGAGGGCTCTTCATGAAGGACATCCCAAGGGAAATTTCTGATGGAGCATGCCCTCTTCCACTTACCCATTTTCAGACAAGTCTCTTTCCTACCTGCAAGGGAAACCTTACTTGGTGAAGTAAGGGTGATATAATCCATACTAGGAAAAGAATGGAGATAGATTCTCAGTAAGGAATTTCACACTGTAAGAAGTTGTGTTTTCTGTTTTTTTTTTTTTTTTTTTTTTTTTTTT
Source organism: Anas platyrhynchos (assembly GCF_047663525.1). Lineage (NCBI taxonomy): Eukaryota > Metazoa > Chordata > Aves > Anseriformes > Anatidae > Anas > Anas platyrhynchos. The sequence continues at coordinate 14,102,155 of NC_092604.1, forward strand.
TGTTTGTTTGTTTGTTTGTTTTGTTTTGTTTTGTTTTTGCTTGTGTTTGACTTCATCTGAGAATTTAAGGGTACAACAACTGCCATTTCAATTTCAGTTGTCAAACACTAACACTTCTTTCTTTAAAGTTTACATTTTTGGGGTCAGGATTTGCATATTTCCTGTGTTTTGAAAGCATTTAGTAGATACTATTGTCCAAATAAAGACCTTAAAATGTAACATGAACAAGCAGGGATATTTAAGAAACCCACCCCATTAGTGCATTTATTTGCCTGAGATCTAATTTAAGACTGATCACAGTAGTAACTGGACAGGAAACAGAAAAGAGGTAACACTTCAAGAGTGAGCAGTATGACAAAATGCTCCCATTTTAACTTTAATTCTATAAAAGCCTTATACTTCTCACAGCAAAATGACTGGTGGAGTATCTTTAAGTTAAACAATTATTACAGTCATTAAACTGATTTTTGATAAAAGAGATAAGTTTTGAGAAGTGTTAATATAAAAATTAAAATTATTTAAAGCACTCTGCACATCTGTGGCTCAAATATCTACAGAAACCAGCAGAACTTATGCTGTAAAAGTCTTTTGTGTGGATCCTTAGTATGTAACAAGGTACAGCATTGTCTAGCCTTTTAGGCTCTGTCAAATCAAAGTTCATCATGTTACGTCCACAGTCACATTAGGGAGAAAAGCCTAACAGTACAAGTCTACTGCTTCTGGGAGTAAGCTTAGTGTTAAGCCTAGCCATAGAAGCATCTCTTGAAATAAAGGTCCTACAGCAGAATACTTTAAAATGTTCTTTCGATTTTAAACAGCAAACAGGCTATCCAGGATCCCTGAGGTCTTAAATGTCCCTTGGCCTTCTTTTGACCCTGTATACACCTTACATTCTTCCTTTAATGATTGACACTCAGTGGGTATGTGCCTTCAGGCATATTGAAGTTGTAGCTGCTGCTTCATCAAAGCAACTGTTTACAGCTGGTTTGAGTTGGATGCCAATAAACAGTATTCTTTTTGTCTCAAAATAAAAAGCAGCTTAAGTCTCTAATGATAAGGATTTTGTTCTTTGTAGAAGGAAAAATCAGATAGGTAGGGACAGCCAGACACAGCTTCACAAGTCACTTTATACTTACAGCTAAACTGCTTTTATCTCGTCAAGTGAGTGGGCTATAGATTCTTATCATTGTGGCAGAAGTGATGAGGGTAACATCTTTAGTTGGAAATCATTGGCAACATGTGGAGAAAGCTTAAGATGTTGTCACACTTTAACTTGGTCCTGATCTGTTCAAAGGCAGTTCATACTTTCTAACTGTGCCAGCAGGTAGTGAGAGAGAGTTAAAGACCATCAGAGTAAAATAGATCATGCTTTTCTTTGGAGAGTTTATGACTTTCATAAAGTAGGTACAAAGAAACTGCAGCAGTAACTGTTATTTTCTAAATGAAGAGCTTATGTTCACCCAACCATATTTCATTAACTTGTACACCCAAGCTTCTAAAATTCCTGCCTGGTTGGTGCAATGCTAGAAGCAATCTTAAATATTTTAATGCCTATTGTCAGTGAAATGAGAACAAGAGAAATGTGTAAATTAGCTGTGCCCCTTATGTGTGGCCACCTGACTTGTCCAACATAGCAGGTAGCAGGACATAGCCATGTACTGGATTGTTTTCTGTGGAATTTGCAAAATTTCCAATGCAAGCTGTTTTGTGACTTGTGTTGATGTGAGATCCAAAAGAGTAATCATTTTTCTTCCAGTAGCAAGTTGAGAAAATGCTAACGACGCTTTTAAAGTTAATTCTTTGAAGGAACAGTAGAAAATAGATTATTACAGACCCCTCAGTGAAGTGAGACATTTTTAAAGTCTTCTTCCTTGTGAATGAAGATCCAGTCCTAGTACAGTTGGTACCAAAGTCGTGTTTTTTTGTTTTTTTTTGTTTTTTTTGTTTTTTTCCTAGTTCTTGAAGCAAAAACTGATACAGCTTCTCATCCTATATTTATCTTTAGCAGATGATCTTAACTTCAGAATTATGGGTAAGCAAATTTCTTTCTATTACAGCAAATATTAGGTTTAAGAAAATAAATAATAATTCATAAACTTTGAAAAAAGGACAGTACAGCCAGAGCAGGATTTTTTCAGCCAATTATTCAACAGGACACCTAATTTAGGGGGAACATTTATGCAACTTTCAGAAATACCATGGGACATTTCAGTGCTTTTATAGAACAATTTCAATCAATACAAATGTTCTTACTAAAAGGAAGGAATGTCATATTGATATAATGAGGTGGTGATTTTGTACACCTCCTCCGTAACAGGCATCTCTATTTTTTATCTCTTTGGATGTATATATGCATGTGTGTACTATACACGCGTACACAAAACCAAAAAATAAGCAGTATTGTCCAGCTTTGTCCTACTTAGAAGTTTTCATTTAATTAAAAAAAAAAAAAAAAAAAAAAAGTTAATAAAATGTTTAGACAAACCTTTCAGTCTTGTGAGATTAAGAGCATAATCGTCTTTGCATGCCTAATAATGTTGTTAGTATCTTATGGGATTTCATTTTCACACATGTAGAATGGTCCTGTGTGAGATGTTTAACTGCTGGAGTAACTTAAAACCTATGTTAAAGTTCCAGGCAAAAGAAGGATCTGGGCATGCTACAGGGCCTTACATGTTGATTGTGATCTTCATGTATGTGTTTGGACAGTCTAGTATACCAAATACAAATACAGATGCTGTTAGCTAAGTCTTTAGGATTTCGTCTTTAGGGCTATTGACCATATTTGGCCTTACAGAAGCTTGTAGTTTTAAGTAGCTCACTGTTAATCAAGAATTCAGTTTAGAGAGCAAGTAGAGTAATCATTCATACTAGAATAATTAGACAAGTATGTTCATTTACATACAAAAAAAAAAAAAAAAAAAAAAAAAAAAAGAATCAGCTATTTGGAGCCTTCAAAAAAGCCTGTACTGAAAGAGCTATGTATTTTGTATCATAGTATTAGTAATGTGTAACTGACATGATGTTAATAAGAGTGACTCCATATTACAAGAATAAGTTATCCTTCCTAGGCATTTCTGGACACACCCTTAGTCACCTTAGGGTTTCTATGTGTTTGTTATTGTTTTTCATAACAGTGTCCCTTCTCCTTTCTCAACAGTTTTTTTGACCTCCTGGAAAATGCCAGTGGGCACTTAGTTTTGCTGATTTGTATTATCAGATGATTGAATTTTGTAAGGGAAGGACAGTAAAGATTGCTGGGAAAAAAAAAAAAAAAAAAAGTTTTCATCCATTAAAGGTCAAGCTAATAGAACATGATTTACAGCAGAATATAGTGGGGACTTTTGTAAGACAAACAGCAACTTTTCATGTTCAGATGGGGATTCTTGGGTTAAATTGCTATCTTTGAGTTCTGAACTTGGAAAGGTATTAAAGTGGAATTAAACCTTTACACAATCCGGCTCTTGTGTCATTCAGGATTTTTTTTAGTTCTGTTTAATTGTACATCACAGCAGGGTTCTGAGTGACTGGTGCTCTAAAGAAATGAGGGGTAGGGTTAAGTCTGCAGCCCACTGCTCTCTGCTAATCCTTCTTGTTCCTTGAAGAAGGATTTACTTTTGCTGCCAGCTTGTGAAAGACTTTCCTCGTCCAGAAGAGATTGTTGTGGCTTTCCTGGGGAGGTGTGGTTGCTATAGCAGGGAGTCACGCCTGGGTATTTTCTCAGACCCTACTGAGAATGGGCCAAAAAAGAGCTGAAGAAGAGTAAAACTGGGGATTAAAAAGTAGAACAATGGGAGACAGGAAAATAGGAGTGGGAACAAATGGGAATTACAGCACCAAAAATAATGCAAAGTGACAAAAAGAGGAAATAGAAAAATAATAGCTGACAGTCTGACTGAAAAGAGAAACACTACAAAAGAACAATTTATTTTCAAGAGGCAAAGAAAATAAAAGGGCATTTGGGAAATAAGACACAGGCCAGTGTGTTAATTTTTTAAAAATTATTATTATTAATTTATTATTATTCTTACTGTGTTGCAAACATATATGCATCAAGTATTAAAAAAAAAATATTCCCTTTATTCCCTTTCTATATCCATCTTTTTACTACAATCTATTTATCCAAAACAAAATATTTTTGGATTTTTAACTGTGTTTACTTATCTGCTGTTAAATGATATTTCTAATACTGTCTATCCCTACAGACTAAGCGTAGGATAATTCTGGTCTTTCCATATAAAATATAGATGTTTAGATAATAGCAGAAGAGAGCCAGCTCTCCACTCAAATTCTGTTCTTCAACGATTCCCAAAGGAATAATTGCTTTCAGGGAAATGCCAGTGGGCACTTCTTTTTGCTGCTGTTTACCGGAGACAAATTCTTCAGTTTCTGCCATGGCAATGCCCCTGATATAAATACCTGGTCCTGCTGCTGCAGGGGCTTCAGCCTCTGCCATCATCCCACCACAGTTACATCCTTAAATTGCATTTGCCAGCTCATGGATATGACATGAAGACCTTATCTTTAGGATTTTCAGATGCTGCATTTTGGTCCTAAACCCCTTTGCACTACAAATAAAGGACAGCCTAATTATGCAGACATCTGACCTTTTTCATCTCAGTAAAGGAAACAGAAATTTTCATTCAGACTAAGGTTTGTCACATTGCAAATAAAATTTAAAAAGAAGCCAGTCCAACATCTAACAGCAAATCTCTCTGAATGCCTTTCCTGCACCCTACTGCTTTATATATAAGAGAGGCTGAGAGATGTAACAGATGAAACATTTTGTTTATGAAGTGTCTATGTTTTGTTTTATTTCACATGTTTTTGCAATATAGATAACAGATTACACCACAGAGCTCTCATTGCCTTGTGCAATAAAGATACTATAAAGCCTTTCTGGGTATTAATAATAGATAGTGTTGATGAGTTTGGAGAAGCTGGCAATAGACCCCCCACTGTAAAGACATTAACACCACAGGACTAAGGTATCTTTCCCTTGCAAATCAGTTTCTAAATTGGCTGTGCTGATGGGTTTGGGCACAAGCTCTTGTACAGCATCAGTGCAGCAGGCACCGGAAGTTACTTTGTTTTGTTTTGTTTTGTTTTGTTTTTTACTGGCAAATGATGTTTCTTCCTATTAATGCTCTTCGTTGAGAGGAAAGGCCCTATGTAAATTCTATCCCTAAGTTCTTGCCAGCCAAGAAATAACTTAGAAACTACATTTGAATTGCTTTGACATTACTATTTTTTTTCTTTAAAAGTGAAGGCCAAAACAGTGAATCACCAACAGTACAGTTTCCCTGCTTATAGGCCCTTCAGGGTCAATTTTCATATAAAATTATATTAGAAGAATTTCACTTTGTTGTTGGCAATGTAAATTCAACGGAAACTGTAAATTCAGTATGCCACTTAGAGAAGAAGAAAGATAAGACTTCTCACCAGACTAGTGAATATTCAATGCACTGAAGAAAGTCCTCACAGATCTGTTTTATGAAATAAGGCCTCCACTGTACACAGTTGAGCCATTTCATGCACTTGAAAATCAAAGAAGTTGTAGAGGTAGGGAATAAAGATGGATTTAGTTTAATATGTGTAAATAACTGAATGTGAATCCAAAGAAAGAAAAAAAGTAAAAAATGCTGGTTGTCAATAATGAACTTGCTCAGCAGAGATCCAGCATAAATAAAAACACCCCAGCACCTATTACGCTTTTGTAGCACTTTGATATATTTAATGTTAAACAAAAGCACAACAGAAGCCTGGTTACCCTGTTTTTAACTCAAAGACAAAATAACATTATTTCCCAAATGTTTGTGCTGCATAAAAGTATAATTCTAACAAAATCATCATATTTGTTAATGTATTAGGCTTCTAATTGCAGCCCTGACTTTACCAATTCAGTTGGAGCCCTTAACTTTTATAACAGTTTATATTCTCCAGAACAGATTAGGAGAAAATTGCAGCCATAATCTGTACAGTGCAATTGCCATGCTATAAAGAGGAATGGGAGAAGCTGGGAAGAGCAATTGGATTCCCAAAGGTGGAGCACAGTAGAGCAATATCAGTGACTTTGTAAATGAAAAATTGTTTTAATTCCCTTCTAACAGCAATAATTCGATTCTTCATAAATTTTTCCATCAAAGTGTTGTAAGGAAAAATGCTATAAAATAGAGCTGCATGGCAGTGATAGAAGGCATTGAACAAAGTGGTCAATTAGGGGATGAAAATTAAGCAAAGAGAAGAATCCATTCTGTCACATTCTGCTTGAAGCAAGAAACTCCTCTGCACTTTACATTTTATGTTTTACTTTATAGTTAAGGAAGATGCAACTTTTCCATTCATTCTGTCCCTACTTCAGCAAGTTGCCTTTGCATGGTGATGTTGAATTATAGGCATTCTTACATGTTTTACTGAATCCATTAGTTGCATCTTTTTAATTCATCTTGGAACTGTGAGTTCAATCCTGGAGCCATCAGCAGGAAGAGCCCGAGGGGCCATGGAGTGCACACCCCCTCTGCCGAGGGCTGCAGCTGCAAAGGGGGCCAGGCCTAGGCTCAGCACCTTGCGTGCAGGCAGCAAGCAGTGGCCATGCAAGGGGCAGCTGCAGGGAGAGGAAACTCACCTGGGTGGGAGAGTCTTCAGCAGCTGTGCCTTCTGCAAGAACAGAGGCTGGTGGTGTTGCTGGTCCAGCCCACAGTGCTGCAGGGCACAGAGGTTCTTGCAATGCTGTCATCCCAGTGCCCAAAGCCTTTGGCCTGAAAAAGGACCAAATTCTGTTCCTGTTCACACAAATGGGACCACTTTCTTTTATTCCAGTAGGAAAGAAATCTCAAGCAGAGGGTAATATTTTAGTTGCATGTCTTATGCAAGTCATTGTGTGGGTCAGACCAGCTGATGAAGCTGCCAGCTGATGAAAGTGCGAGGGACCAGTGTTGAGTGTGCAGAGCACCACAGGACTGTAGCTCTCTGGTAAAAACATGGGCTCGAGCTCCTGCCAGCCTCAAAGCACGTGCATGCATAGCATGGGACTGCGTTGTCTCCATCATTATTTTATCTGCTAGGTTACTTTTGGGTGGCAGTACAACACTTCATGTAAAAATGCAGGTCAAATGTTCATGGGAAAAAAGGTACCTCGGTGCCACATTTTAATCAAAGAAATCACTTGCACATTGTGAAGCATAGCTTTAAATGCAAGTGTTCATCAGTAGGTGGTATTCTTAATACAGCACCTGTTGATAGAGGCTTAATAAATATTTTCTTCAGTCTTCCCTCTAGAAAAAGGTGGTTTTATTTGTGTGTGTGTTTTAGGTTCTCTCTATATATTACATTTTTTCTAGAGACGTTTAAATTTTCCATTTTTGTACATTTTATTCATTTTATTAATACTCAGTGAAGTGGAATTAGTTTTCTTTTACTGAAGATTCATCTATGAAGTTGACTTTAATAAACTATGTAATTATTTTTTCTGCTATGATTTTAATCATGTTTAAAATGAATTTTTATTTTTATTTTTATTTTTTTTCCCAAAACATAAAATTATATTTCTGTTCTACTTTGGTGCACTCGAGATGATTTTAATGTTCAGAATTTAGTGTAGCCAAACAAGTTTTTCTTTTTTTTTATGTGCACCCGTGAGTTGTAAGATGCTACAGAAATGTTCAAGTCCTATTCTTGAAAAAAAAACATGCATAGTATTTCCCCTTTCCATGTCATCTAAAGAACAAAGAAGTATCAAAATGTTTTTTGAAGAACAAGTAGTGGATGTCATTCATTAGTAATTTAATTTCTTCTCTTAATTAAACTTAGTTTTGTGAAAAGCATAATACATTTTACTTCATTTCTAACATACTTTTTTACTATTGACTACTTCTGAGTGCCAAGTGAACTCCCAGTTGTATATATAGGCATGATAGGGATGTCATATACCAGCTATTATCAGAAAGAAAAGCATCAGAGTTTAAGACCATATCTACAATATTTACAAAAGCTTGTTACCATCATCTTTGCATATTTATTAAGTAAAGAAAAGGCAGGTATCTGCTGTGGTTTCTTGCAACACATAATATCAGAATAATGCAAAGGAAAATGATTTAACATTTCAGTTAGATGGCAGCATCTGTCCTCTCACATATATCAAATTTGACTTAATAACTTCCTGTTTACTGCTTCATGGCAGAAGTCCAGTAAATAAACAACCTGACTGAATTAGTCTATTTTTATACCTCTGTTCTATATAACAAACCTCTTGAACCACACTTAATATGAACAGCAAATTTCATATTGTACATTGAGATCACTCAGCGCAGATTAAATTAGTTATAATAAAACAATTAAAATGTATTTGCCAACAAACAGGAGGAAATGAAGGACCTGTGTGAGCAATAGAAAGGTAAAGGGTGGGATATTCGGATGTTATAAGAGTAAACAGCAGAACAGTGATTTTCAGGAGCATAGCAGGGTCAAACTTACAGCAAGATAGCTACGCAAGAGATAATAAATCAGTAGTACATACTAAACACCAGATGGTTGTGCCCATGCAGGAAGGCACAACGGATCATGTAACTGTGGTTGTTCCTAAGGATTACTGATTCATCCTGACTTCACAGGGATATTCTACCAAATAAAATCTTTATGGCCTCTTCCGCTAGTGAACATTTTCATCTACTGTTTAAAGACAGGACCACATGTCTTACTGTTTTCATTGCCCCTAAAATATATGCAAAATTAATTTGGTAAGTTCACCCAGTTTAAAATAGTGAATATTTTTTGATATCTAGTACTGTGAATTTGCTTCACAGTGATTGTTTCAAATACTTGAATGGACAAACAGGCCATTGTTCCAGGCTTTAGCTCAGCTGAATCCCCTAAGTATTTCAGGCATAGAGACAAACACACTTAAAAACTCCTAAACTTATTGAGTTGTCTTTCAAAATTGTCCAGGCAACAGAATTTATTTATAAAACTCTTGCAATCATTGATTCAAAACAAGGTTTTCTTGTTCTGCTTTTCTCTTTTGTCCTCTTTGAACAATTTTCTTTGGAATGTTTTCGTTGTGCTTAGGAGTCAGAGATTTCCTGGGGCTTCTAATAAAGGCATTTGATTTCCACTCTCCACATACTTTAACAAGTCCAAGGATTTTGAGGTTTGACGTTAACTTAAGAGAGCTGGAGATAATCAGCCGGGGGGGGGGTGGTGGTAAAAAGCCAGAGTTATGCAAATTATTTGTAAAAAAAGTATAGAAAGTAAAAGAAATATTTCTTTAAATATGGTTAAGTAAGACAGTCTTTGCCTCAGCGCATAATATCTGCATGCTCCCCATCAAATGTATTGCTTTGATTAAAAGCTGCAAAGGGTGATCTGTAAAGTATTCCTGCTATCCTACACTTCTCAACAGGTTTATTACCATTCGTTTATAAAATGAACAGTCTAATGAGCAGTGTTTTAGGTCACAGATATCAAAGACTGGTCATTTGTCAAGATTAGTTTCCTGTTGTGAGACTGCCTTGTGCAAAAAAAAAAAAAAAAAAAAAAAAAAAAAGTGCATAACCCTGGATTACTTTCTGGAAGCTGAAAAAATACCAATAAACACTTTATAAGATAAATTTAATGAAAATTTTATAATCACAGAATTAAATCCACCACAGTTCAATATCTGTGACTGCATGTTATAATGCAGACAGTCTCTGAGTACAGATTATGATATTTTATTATGTTGACAAAGGACAATTTAGAGATATGAAGTTCATGTAGTATTGTCAGACAAATATAACTGTTAATTAGAATGATTTAATACTACATTGACAACAATGTAATTCTTTATAACTAAAAGACTGCATTTGGAAATATTACTGTGGAACCACCACCTTTCTGGCAATAGTCAATTGCCAATAAATAACATGAACTATACTCTATTTGTGTTGGCCATCTTTTACTTTGAGGAAAAAAAGAGAAAAAAGCACTTCATAAAGCAATATAACATAGAAGACACTACTGAGGTAAACAACAGACACCATAGCACAAGGATAAGAAGAAAGAATGTTTCTATGTTCCACTTAGAAGAAAGGTGAAGGGGCAGTGTATGCTTTCCTACTTAAAATTATTTCTAAACATATTACGTTTATGTTTTGACTTTAATTGGATGGTGGCAGATTTTGCAGTTTGCTTGGGAGAAAACTGAAGGCTGTTGCTGTCTTAACTATTGCAATACAACATTTATTGCAATATTCGTCCAACCCCAGCTTCAGAGGCCCTGAACTACTCACGTGCTGTCCCCTCTGCAAAAGAGCTGTAGCAGGCCTTCTGTGCCCTGGCTCCCGCAGCCTTTCCAAGGGAAGCTGCCCTTTCTCCTGCACTCAGGTGGCAAAGCAGGAAGGTTTCTGTCTGCTAGCTGCTTTCTACCTGGGCTCACCTTGTGTTGGGGCGCAGTCCCATGGCTGCCACCCACACAGGGCTGCCTGCTGGTCCAGCAGATTTGCAGTACGGATGGTTTGGCCCAGAAAGACTTACTGCGTGATCTCTTGGAACCAGCATCTCTGCTAGTTTATTCTTTCAAAGAGAAAAAAGTCCTTATGCTTTCAGTATCTGTCAGAGTCTGGCTTCTGTGGTCTGCCTACAAAGGAGCTTGGTGGAGCAGACATCCTACATTAACTCTTTCTGTGGAAAGCCTCCGTATGAAGTACACTGATCACTCAGCATTATTTTTATTAATAGCATGACCACAGTGCTGGAGTTTTATCATCATTATCACAGCAGTATCACAAAGAGTTTTAGACAGATCACAGTGCAGGATCACGGTCACTTTCTGAAGTTTCTTTCTAAGATTTCTCATACCAAGAGCACTGATTTGAAATGCAAATGAAGTCAGGAACCTGGAAACTGTAGAAACAGAAATGGCAGCAGATTTCTCAGTCAGGCTGTTACATCTGCAGCCCATCAGAGCTGTTACCACATGTAGGGTCTGTCCCATCCCTCCTGATAGCCATCCATTGAATTTTACTGAAGCGTACACAGGTTAACTGTCACCCTAGTATAAATGAACTGATGCCAGTTAGGGGAGCCGGATGCCTTCACACCAGATTTGCTAATCTTCAGATTCTTTAAGTGTGCTCCATCATCACAACAGTCTTCAAACAAAAGATACAAGCTTAATTAAACTGAGTCAAATAGGTTTAAGCAGTTAAATAGAAACAACTTTTTTTAAGTGCTTAAAATCTGTTTGCTCTTTTTTTCCCATTGTATTTTAATCCTTTCAGATATGTTATTATGCATAAATAGAAATACTTCCTGCATAGGAATTTGCTAGCTAAGACATTGTAATATTTTTGTGATGCTTACTAGTTAGAACATAAAATCATATTTTCCTCTTTTAAAGTTTGTATGTGAGAGCAAAAAAACCCAAACGTATAGGCAAATCCAATAGACTGCAGGAAATTAAATGGCCTATATACCAGCAGTGGCTGTGGGTCCTGCACGGCATCAATTTTCCTTTAATAGATTTAATTCATTATGTACCCAAAAAGGAGTTGCTAAGTATTCCTTGTATGACTTGTGCAATGCATATCTGTCATGTTGTAGCTGTGATTGTGCAAAGATATACACCAAACCAGCAAGGTTAATAGAGTAGATCTCTTTAATCAGATCAAAAGATACAAATGTAAAAAATACACAATGTCTTGGGCATTCCACCTTTCTTTGAATGCAGTATGCAAATGTATTTACATTTTCTTTTCCCTCTTGCCCATTTTGCGATGCTACGCTTTTCTGAAAAGCTAGTGGTTGCCATTTTGCTGTATTTTCTCAGTGCAGACAAAATGGAAGCTTTGGAGAACTCAGTAGCTACCACAGACTGCCTTCTAAAATTGATGATATTTGCCTTTTATTAAAAAAAAAAGAAAAAAAAAAGAAAAAAAAAAGTGATAATTTTGAGGATGAAAAAGAAAGCAGCATACCTCATCCTAAAAGGTAGAATCTCCTTTTTCCTGTGAACGCATTGGTGCAGTTGTGTTAATTTTATTTTAAAAAATGTAAATATTAATGCACCTTGCACTTTGATGTATTGCCATAAGAGACACTGAATTTCAAATTACCAAAGCCACTATGTGATACAGGGACATAACTTAGCTATTCATCTTTATTTGAAGCAGCCCTCTTCCGAAAAGCTCACTTAGGGAGATTCCCAGTTGCTATTAGAAAAGCAAAATAAAATTAATCTAAATCATTCAAACTTTATCTTAGAAAATTAATGATGGATGAAAGAGGGGGTTAATAAAGGTTTAATAAGAACTAGTCTGGAATATAGCGTATATTCCAGAGCCTGTGATTATAGTGGTAATTTAGCAGATTGTATCGCTGCCTGTCTCTGCCAAAGGATGTTTCACACCATTTAAAATGCACAGTATTCTCTTTGGAGACAGGTTGGTCTGGAATAACTCAACATCCAAAGAAAAGCCATGTTATTTCACTCCTCTCTTTATCAATTGCATGTGTGTGATTGCATGTGTGTGTCATCTTCTGCTCAGCATTAGCAATAAGCTTCCATGCTTTTTTCTGTGTTCATCTGTTGACCTCCTCAGAGACAGACGATACCAGAAAGGGCAATTCATGAAATCTATTCAGAATAGGTTAAAGTGCTGATATCAGAACTCCTGTGTGTATATATATTATATATATATATATATAAAACAAAACAAAACAACAACAAAACAAACAAACAATGGAGATCAGCTTTTTGTTTTGTTTTGTTTGCCTTCTTCCAAAAAGTAAATTAAAGTAAATTTGGTTTTGAAGAAAGTTATCCAAACTCTGAGAGCACCTTAATTTTTCTTATCTTGAAGAGGAACAAAACAGTGAGACAAATCTCCAATCCAAAGTGACTGACACTTGAATAAAATGCATGCTTACAGTGTTTCCAAGACTAAGGATGCAAGTTTCCCAGTGTACAAAAGTATTAGGCAAGCTGATCTGTAGTTAAGTTGAAGAATTTGTTGTATTTAAATTCATGCAGTGTATGATCTGACATTCTCTTTGACTTTACTGCCTTTCTTACAGGCTGTTTGCTGCCAAGTGCAGTGGCTGCATGGAAAAGATTGCCCCAACAGAATTTGTGATGAGAGCCCTGGAGTGTGTTTACCACTTAAGCTGCTTCTGCTGCTGCGTTTGTGAACGACAGCTGAGGAAAGGGGATGAATTTGTTCTGAAGGAAGGGCAGTTGCTCTGCAAAAGTGACTATGAAAAAGAGAAAGACCTGTTGAGCTCTGTCAGCCCAGACGACTCAGACTCAGGTGAGCTTTCCCACTTCTGCCCCAGATGGAAAAAAACACAAAGGTTTGTAGAGCATTTTTACAGAGAAGTATATGCATTTACACATCTACTTTCTCTATATGCAGATGCCACCCATGCAAATGACATCTCTTAGCAGGCACAGTTGTAAAGCCCTAGCCTGTTCTCCTTAACTTAATTTGCTGCTCTCTTAGTAAAGGACAAAAGTTTATTTAATTTATTTGTTTATTTATTTATTTTTGGTCAAGATTGTGTTTTTCTATGAGACTGTAGTATGTGAATCAGACTGACTTCAAATATCTGAGACCTTGTTTAAAGTGTAGGCATACTTTCCTCCACCTAAAATTTGCTCTGATTTCAGGGAATCTTCTGCACATATACTTTCAACAATAAGCTACAAAAATGGGAAAAGTAGAAAACATGATTTTTCAGAGTATTCCAAAATATATTTCTCTCTTCAAATCACAGGCACTAACTTTAAGGGAAATGACAAGTACCACATACACATACTGAAAAGAATCTGGAAAAAAAAAAAAAAAAAAAAAGAGAGAGAGAGAGGAGAGAGATAAATGGGTTTGTTCCAGCAATAGCATGAGTGGTGCAGACGAAGCCACTGTGGCTGCACACGGAGATGATGTCTGCATATCAATTCCTGTTAAGGCAGGCAAGAAGACTCACACACACACAAAATAAAAAAAATGCAGTAACTTGGAGACCATCTCTGAATGATTTCAAGTACAATATTTGACTCTCCCTATCTCCACCCAGACTTCTTTCTGGTAGTATGTCTCTTCCATGCTTTCTGATCATTTGTGTTGTACATGTTATTTTGTGTTTGAGCTTCGTTCTTGTGTAAACCTAGGAGGCAGTCTATATACTGACACAGGATAGCTGCTCTGTGGTTTGTGTGCTACACATGGTAGAGAAGTGAGGCATGCAGAGCTTGCCTGTTATGGATTGTCAAGGATGTCTCCTACAGGTCCTACACTGTTCCTGATGAGTGCAAACTAAAGGGGTTCAAACTGTCCAGGTCCCAGGGATGACAGGTTCAATACCTCACTAAAATGCACTGCTGCTAGTCTACAGTGTGAAGTAACCTCTCCCTTAATGGGGACCTAGGGTTTGAACAGTATGATTACAACAAGCCTGCACCACCTGGCCTGGGGACTGAGGCACCATACTGTGCAAAAAGAACTTTCACCTTTTCCTAAAGAGGGAAGCAGAGTCCTCACAACTGACAGCAGCTGATGGGTGTTTTCCCCAAGTTCTCTGCAGCGAGGGAGAAATGAATACTTCCTGTCCTCCACCCACTTCCTAGGGGAAGTTTTGAAAGGGTGAGAAAAGATACTTGCTGTCTATCTGGGGCTGAGAGCACAGTAGTGCACAGGATAAACACTTCACGTTCTGGATGTGGGTTCTCCAGTCCAAAATCCAGTGTATCTGGCTGCTGTTACAGTGAGGACTGGGTGTGAAGCTCAAGCATTTCCAGGAGAGACAGGATTCCTCCTTCCTGTGCTGTGTATACTCACGAAGACTGGAAACTTTGCATTGCAGTGTGCTCTGGCTGAGTTCAAGACTAGAGACAGTGTGTATGCAGACTGCTGCCAGTCATCGTAATTGCTCATTTGTTTCCCAAGAAAATGTCTAAGAAAATCAACAATTACCAATTCATTAAGCGTACAAATAACACAAATGTTTCCCTGTAGTTTGGGAAAATACATTATTCCAAATTCACTAGGAATAGTAATTATATTTAGTCTCTAATCTGAGAGCCATATTCACCACGTTGCTCAAATTTATATTTTTGTGTCATGAATGCTGTAAGACAAAGGTCACTGCTGATTCAGCAGGATGTGCAGGATCAGAGCCTTTCTAAATCTCATGTCACAAGGTTTGTACTCTGTGAATCTGCCTGAGGTGTGTGAGTTTCCTACTTGCCTTTTAGTGTGTTTTACCATCACCAGCTTCAGCAACCTGCTGAAGACTGTCTGTATCCAGACAAACCCCTTCGAGAAGATCAGTGAGCAAGGCTGTACCCAGTCCTGCAGTGATGAGTGTGGTAATCCTGCTCCTCCTCTGCTGTTCTTGTCAGCAAGTGTGAGTGTGCCATGCTGGGACTGTTGTTTGCTGTTTGCCAGCTGCCTCTGAGGACTACATCTGGCACAGATAGTCCTTTACTACTAGATTTTGTGTTTCATGATTAGATGGGCAGTAAGATGCCAAAGCAGTACAAAATAAATTTGGTTTCAACTTCATTTTCCCTTGGCACAAGGGGTTAGTTTCTTACTCCTGGAGATGCTTTTTCACCATTATTCTCTGTTAGCCAAGCCCAGACCTGAAAAACAAGTTAACAAATTAAATGGGATGTTTCATCTCCCATTGTCTAATACACTGAAAACATAGATCTCACAAAAGCCTGTGTGAGAGCAAATGATCTCACATACCCCTGGCTGAGTATGTGTCCTTCCCCAATCAAATATTTATCCATTGGACACAAAAGTAACCCTCCAATGAGCAATATTAATCCTCACAAACCTTTCCTTAGAAATGGCATGCTCAAAAGTTAATAATGTCATGGTTATTAAAATGACTGAACTTCTCTTTAATCATTAGGAAAAAGATGCTTATTAAAGTAAAAGGTGATTAGATTGCTAGGTACATAATAATCAGACCTTAAAATGAATTAAAGTCTAATTTGTTAATTCCCCAAACATCATCTTTGAGTATATCAAAATTGCAGCATGTTTCTTAAGGCTGAAGTCCCTAGAATAGTGTAATAATGTTTTCTGGAAGAAAAAACAAACAAACAAACAAAAAAAAAAAAAAACACACACACAAAAAAAAAAAAAAAAAAAAAAAAAAACACACACACAAAAAAACAGTAGTCTGGTAAAATAAAATATACCACGTTGAAAAGTTTTTCATATTAGAATTCATACTTACTCTTCAAACTTTACCACTGAGATTGAAATTTCCCAGTACAATACACTAACACACATCATATCACCAGATCATAAGAATATTTAGAATCTAACTACAGAAAATACAAATAATCTATTTATTCTACACAAGCACATCTATATTTATTTGTATTTGCCAAGCAAGATAAATTTGTGCATGTACATGTAGACACATTGTAATACCCAGAGAAAGGGTACTGTTGTTTTCCATGGGATGCAGAAATGAGAGGGCAAAGAATATATTTAATATTACCTCCAGAGCTTCAAAATATTCAAAACAATAACTGGAATCTATGCTATATTTAATGAAACAGACCTTAAGATATTTTGGGAATATTTGCGTTTACACTGTTTTGCTTCCCTAGCACCTCTCTGAAACTAGTGCTCTAGGAGAAGATGCAGCTATTCTGTGAAGGGAAAGTGTTGGAAAGCTAGTTGGTGTGGTTGCAACAGTGTCAGCAGGTGAGCGTAGATCAGACCGGGAGATGCTGGAAGGGCACCAAGTCTATCAGTGCCCGGTTCCTGAAGCACATTCTGAGTTTCCACCCCCTGATTAGTCCCATGCCCTTAATTTAAACTTAAGCTCATTCTTCTGCTTTTGTGAAATTTGATTTAGGCAGTGTACCCGCATTTAAGAGAATTTAAGTAAATTTAATTCTTCAAATAAACATAGGATAATAGTTGAACCTGCTGACAAGTTTGCAGCTGAAGAGTAGTTCTCATACATGTTGTTATCTTGGTGGAACAAGCACGGTTCTATATTCTTTTTTTTTTTTTTTTTCTTCTCACCAGTTAAAAGTGATGATGAAGATGGAGATGTTAAACCCACCAAAGGACAAGTAACCCAAGGAAAAGGAAGTGACGATGGGAAAGACCCAAGGAGACCTAAACGACCAAGGACAATACTTACTACACAACAGAGACGAGCATTCAAAGCATCCTTTGAAGTGTCTTCCAAGCCCTGTAGGAAGGTAGGTGCATCATCAGGGACCACCAGTAAGTTCTGACACCAGGCCGTGATGGTGACAGGGTTAGGCCACAGGTCCACATAGGCCCCTGCCCCTTCCCAGGCCAGCATCAGGTATCTGTGGTAAATGTAGAAAACCGGGCCAGCATATGGCAGTACTCACCCAAATTCCTTCTTATCCTTAAGCAGTTAGTAGCTTGGGATCAGCATAATGTTATTTCTGGGTACTCAGAATGTAACTGAGACCGATTCCTGTGGAGCAATGCTGTTTGCTTCTTGTAAAACATGTAGTAGTCATGGACAGCCAGAGCCTGGGTAAACAAGGGTCTTTGTGCCCTTCTTTCCACCACAGAGGGAGTCACTGTCCAGCAAGATGGGTGCAGAATCCTAGTCCCACTACTTGTCCTTCCAGTCCTGTTTTTTTATGAAAATTAATCATGGTGTTAATCTCAGTTATAGCAGCTAGGGAAAGGTATGATGAAGCTGATGAAAATGAAATCTCGGTGAAAAGCCACCTAGGTAACATTTCCTCCGAAATTTGATTGGGAAAAAATGGAGTCGGATCCCCAAAATTGTCATTGTTGGAAAAAGTAACTTCCTCTTGCAGATGTACAAAGTATGTCTCTTGGGACAGTGCAATGTGCCTCGTTGCCATTTTAAAGTATCAAGTTCTGCTTAAAAAATATGAAAAGTGTTCATACTAAATTTCTAATTTTTATACAGAACTCATTTATGGGTAAGACAAAAATCATGAAATGAGTTAATATAATTTTACATAGCTCAGAGCATTTGTTTAGTACTTACGAAATTGGTAGTGGTATGAAGGGC
The DNA here is from genome assembly GCF_047663525.1 of Anas platyrhynchos. Classification (NCBI taxonomy): domain Eukaryota; kingdom Metazoa; phylum Chordata; class Aves; order Anseriformes; family Anatidae; genus Anas; species Anas platyrhynchos. Next base: position 14,120,191 of record NC_092604.1, read on the forward strand.
AGAACTTGCACAAACTGCAAAAATATGAGGGATTTTAAAAAATTAATTCTGTACCTGAAATTTTTATTGTAAATACAAACATCTTCCTCTTAACATAACTTACTAGATATAAAATAATAATAAAAATAATAATTTGAAAAAAATTATATCATTAAACTTTTCTTCCTTTAGGTCAGAGAAACACTAGCAGCTGAAACAGGACTCAGTGTGCGAGTTGTCCAGGTCTGGTTTCAAAACCAAAGAGCAAAGGTAGGTTGTTTGTCATGTTTTGAAATGTAGAATGCAAATTGTCCTGCAACAGAGATTCCTTTCTCCTCCCTGAGTTGTTGTACATATCACAAAGATCCTAGGGACTAAACTATATACGTTTTTCATTCTCTGCTTTCTACATCCATAAGAGAAGGGCCACTTTCAAACACAAACATTAAGTTCTTGTCCTCAAAGCAATACAAGGTTGGGAGTAAATTTTGCATGAAAATACGAAGTAGAAACTGAAATGTTTAAGCTTAGAAAATAAACTGAAACCACAGTGATGTATGCATGAATATAAGTGTTCTGTATTTATTGACTTGATATTTGCAAAGAATTTTGAAAGGAAAAAAATATTTCATTCAGACCCATGAAATTGTTCTGTTCTTCCTCTTTTATTCAGATGAAAAAGCTAGCACGAAGGCATCAGCAGCAGCAGGAGCAACAAAACTCCCAGCGACTAGGGCAAGGTAGGGGATTTGAGATGGAGGTAAAGCAAGGGGAAACGAATCTTCAAGATTTCTCAAAGTGCCATTCCCACATGGGTGCATAATGTCTTGGAACAGCCATACATGGCATTCACAGCTCTGTAGGTAATGTGCGCCATCATCTGTGGAAGCACACACAGCAGCTGTGTCCAAGTGCTTGCCACGGGTTATCCCAAAGTCCTTTCATGGGGCTAGACCCTGGAAGTGCTTACACCGAAGCTGTTACCACCTTCCTAAAATAAATATGCAGTACAGAGGAGCTTTCACTGGAGGAAATCTCCAGGAGGCCCACTCCAGGGAGATCCCACAGTTAGCTTTATTTTCTCATGAAAAAAGGGAACCATGAATGGCTGGGCATCTGCAGACTGCCTGCAAGGGCATCAACATTGCTGATGCCCTGCTGTGTCCCAGATCATTTGGCAGGACTTGCACAGAGGTGCTAGGGCTTGTCCTGCTGCTTCATGGATGCTGCTAAGGAGCAGCATCTCAAGGCCTTGCAACCTCATATCCTCTTCTTTACACAGAACATCAAAACTGTCCTGATGTTCAGGATCATGGTCTGTGAGCAGCACATGGGGCTGTTCTGCATGCTGTCAAGGAAGCACTTACTGATTGCTCAACATGATATCCACTCCAGCTTAGGGAATCATTGTACCGTTGCTGCATTAGCAGTATTAGGCTGGCATCAACAGGCATTAGATGTTATAAGGGCTATGCCAGACACAGGAGACTTTGGGAAGTTATGGTCAAGCACCCAGGAGCTCCATAATTATGTAGTCAGAGATTACAAGTCTTTCAATTTACTGTTGAGGGTTGTACTCTCAGACAAGATTGGGAATGCTCCTCTGAATAGCACCTAGCTGTATTCCTTCTGATCTCATGTTCAGTAATGCCACCAATACTACTGTCTGCAGCCTCTGTTGCTAAGCAGTGACTGTGCCCTCCTGTGTCTTCTGCAGAAGTAATGTCTAATCGAATGGAAGGGATGATGACATCTTACACACCACTTGCACCGCCACAGCAGCAGATTGTAGCAATGGATCAAAGCAGTTATGGCACAGACCCATTTCAGCAGGGTCTTACCCCTCCACAAATGCCAGGCGACCACATGAATCCTTATGGTAAGGCACGCATCATTCTGCTGCATCAGAAATAGCAGGGTTCATATGCAGGTTCATACTCCAAAGGTTCAACAGAGTTACTTGCTTTTATAATATTTTTTTTTTTCTGGGATTTGTACCAGGGAGTTTGTACCAGTCAGTTTTGTGTGTATGTTTTCATGTACACGTAAGTGGGTAGAAGAGAGCTTATCCCAGGCTCTGGACACCCTTCAAAACTACTTCAGAGTATAGTTTTGATAAATGATAAAAACAAGCATCAGCACCTCTCCAGCCCCATTTTTTTTAAATCACTATCCAAGACATCTAAAAATAAAAAGAGACAAATTGTATCTCCCTCACCAAGTTTTTCCCCTTCCTAGAGGCTCTGGGAAAGTAATGCTTTGAAAAGTTGTCTGCTAAGGATAAGTAATCTATTTATTCCAGAATAAATGACCACCCCTCTCAGATCCCTCAGATTGGACGCCTGGATTTGTTAAAGAGCAATTCTTGAGCTACTGAGAGGTATATCACCACAGGACATTTCTCCTGCATACTTACATTCTCTGTCCAAACTCAAGATGATGTTTTGATTTGATAATTTCCTGCCCATACAACATCAAGTGAATAGGTACGCCAAATGCATCACGAGCATTAAATGCCTAATAATTGGTCCTGGACAATTGCAATGTGGCATTTAAACAAAACTTAAGAGGTTTTCTCGGACTGTGATTATTGGCCTTGCTATTGCCCACAAGGGCCTGTTACATCAGACTCATTTGTATTGACCAGGAGCACTTCTTTGCAGAGTTACATGTGCACATCACTTTCATGAGCATGAATTGCACACAGGCCAACAAGAAATCTGGCTTGGGTCTGTGTTATTACTTTTTTCCACTGAGGCAAGTCCACAGTAGACACCAGGCAATTTGGTAAATACTGTAAGGAGCTGAAGATATTTGAAGTGCAAATGAGCATTAGACGGCTTGTGATTTTGTTGCTAACAATGTGCTTGGCAAATTCTAAGCAAAACTCATTTAGAAGCATGTTCTGTGTTTCAAAACCAATGCAAGATTTAAAAGAAAGCCATTTTAAATGAAGGCATAAGGAAAAAGAACCATTGTAACACTTTCCTAAAGCTCACATTACTTGAGCTAGAGCTCTTTCTGGTACCTTAAGATACAAAGTAAGCTGAAATTCTAGTTGCTAAGGGAAATAAATGGTGCTGTGTTCCAAACCAGCCCCCAGCGAGTGGAATTTTCTGACAAGAAAGCATGTTTACAACTGTAGCTCATTTGAGGCCAGGGAAGTTGGGCCTCCTCCTGGGTCCCGTCGTGTTTGTCGACCTGCCTTTTACCTTGTGTGTAAATGAAGACCGTTACTGGTTATGGTCCTCAGGCTGCTTTTTCCTGTTGTTGGGCTCTCAGCGTCTGGTCCTCCTTTCCTCCATGGAGCCCCCACAAGTGCTGAATCCCAGTTCAAGGAACGCCAGGGACCTTCTCCCCTGACACCGTTTGCTTACATTGTCAGCCAGGACTTGCTTTGGTACTGTTGACTGGGGCATAAACTAGATACTGGTAGTTTTCTGCAGTTTTCTGCACTTCTAAGTGGTATTGCTGACAGTTGAACTTTGCAAGTTGATTGCTAGCCTTTCTCTTTATAGGTCAGATGCTTAGAGCCAACTTATGTTAACATGCCAAAACAAAACCAGGAGCATTCCATTTTGCTGCAGTGTGCAACATATGAGCATCCATGTGTACTATGTCCTTCTTTGACTGCACAGAATACCGCTTAACATATACATTTCATTTACAGGAAACGACTCAATTTTTCATGATATCGACAGTGATACCTCTTTAACTAGCTTGAGCGACTGTTTTCTTGCCTCTTCTGAAGTTAACTCCATGCAGGCTAGAGTAGGAAACCCCATTGACAGGCTGTACTCTATGCAGAGCTCATATTTCGCCTCATGAAAATAAAAGAAAACAAACAGCCGGCGTATGTTTAGCCAGTGACTTTTTCCAGTGCAGACTCTACAGCCATATGTTGCCCAGCTCTTCCTTCACAGTGACTCCTGCCGCCTCTGGACTGCAAAGAGCATTTTTAGGAAGACTGTATCTGTGTGCATATATGTATGTATGTATATATATATGAATACCTACCTAGTTACATACATACATATATAAACAAAACACATCCACTGGTCCCATACCCTTGATTCCCAACTTGCACCAGATCAAGAGAGAAGCGTGGAAGGAACAGAAGACCCTGCTCTTCACCAGCCTTTTTTTTTTTTTTTTTTTTTTTTTTGAGCTCATCGATATAAAGGAAATGGATTTTGCAGAAAGCTAGACCTTTTCCTCCTTTCTCTCTCCCTTTCTTTTGGATGTTTAATTATTTTTTTTTAAGCCACTGATACTGACATCAGTCAACCACATGAAAAATAAATCAAAGAAACTGGAGATTCCTCCCTTTTCTTACTGCATGATTCATACTATGTTGTGGATAAATTGCCATTTGAACTGTGAGAAGTTAATGTAAATGTGACGTTCAACATTTGTTTCCTTTCTACATTTTTTTACATAATCTAGATCTGCTGATTAGTTTATAGCCCTTATACATATGATACTGAGGAAACTGGTTAACAGTTATATTTATGGAGAAAGCCAGTGATTTTGTAATAAGAAAGGTCTATGACCCTGGAGAGGAGATGCATGTTAGGGACAGAGGCATTTAGATTAGTATTGATCTTTATTAATTAAAACTAAAGGTGCTTACAAGACAGAGTTTTATTTATTATTATTATTTTTTTTTTTTTTTTTGGAGTGTGAGAATAAAACATTTACTTTTGTTTTTAAGTATTCCAGTGCCAAATTCCAAGTCTAGGCTATGATTGGCAAACATGTTGTTCATTCTGTTCTGTTTATTTCTGTTTTGCATGAGGCATAAATGTGCTATTTGCCATTGTCCATCTGGAACAATTAAGCACTCCTTTAGTTAATTATCTTGCTTCAGCAAGAATCTATGTTATACAGTTCTAGCCTGAACCATCAGAAGTCCTGAAATGTGCACCAGCTAGGAAGAAGAAAAAAAAAAAGTAGGAGAGAAGTCACAATGGGAGGTTTAGATATACTGAGCTGAAATCTAAACAGAAATACTGCAAGTTTCATGCTGATTTACTGTATTTACAGTAAATACTCCTATTAACCTTTTAGGGGTGCAAATGGAAGAACAAGAAATGCATAAATTGAAGGAAATGTCCCAGATGAAGTTTGATCATCTCAGATGCTAAGTTTGAGCATATGTCATATAGGTTTTCATAGGGCATAAAATGTTATAAATAATAATAGCATAGTTATAAATATTGCCTGGTGATAATTATAATGTGGAGAGGCAGACAAGTACAGTCATGGTTCCTAGTGGAGAAAACTTCATGGGGAAAATTTGCCAGGGTAATATCAGTAATTATAGGGTGTGTTCAAAATAGAGCTCATGGGGAAAGATTGGCAGGATAGGCCCTTTCTGAAATAAATACCTTTACTATATTGACCATAATATCCAAAACCAAGCCAAAGTGTTGGTTAATCTGATTCCTTTGGATGAGGACTGGCAGCAGCTCAGAGCAGCAGCCTCCTGGGAAGGCACAGAGCATTCCATTTGCAGGAGTGCAGACACTCCCTGGGACTCTGACCCTGGCCAAGGGGCGCAATTCCTATGTGGGGAGGGAAGGAGTGCCCACTGCACCCAGCCCCAGAGCTCCTCTGCCCACAGAGCTTGGTTCTGCTGGGCAGCCATGTGTCTCTTTGCTCAAGCAGCAGGGCTCGCCCTGCACCCCGGAGGGAGTGATGGCATGGGTAGGTGGTAGGTCCAAGGGAACAGGTAAGATCATGTTCTTCTCCAACATGAAGATGCAGACTGAGAGCGTAAGAGGTTTAGTAAGAAAGCAAATTTCTGTCTTTGAGATAAGCCCATGCATCTCCACACTGTGATGAGGTAAGCACTATGGGAGAAGACTACATGCATACACTGCAGCAGAGCTAAGCACAGACCTGGAGGTAAACCCCTCCTGCTGTAGAGCAGTGGCCAACTAACCACCTGCCTTATACAGGGCCCTTAATGTGTGAAGGAACCAACAACCCTGTGCAGGGTGATGCTCCCCTTCCTGTAGGTGCCTATTTCATCTCTCCAATGTGTCTGCCATGCCCAGGGAGGGGGGGGGGGTCTGTTACTTTTGCTAGTAACCATTCTCTCACTTTCTTGTAGGGATGTGTTTTTTTAGTTGAAGGTTGTGAGCCCCTGCATATGTTTTGAAATGGGAAGAATTTTCTTTTTGCAGCCATTCTTCCCTTTCTTTGCGTGTCAAGATAACAATTTCCTTTTTCTCTTCATGTTAGCAAACATAAAGAACTCAGGTGAGCTATACTGCTTGCAGGGCAGAAGGCAAGCACTTTTCATTATAAACATTTATAACCACCAATCTCAATTAATTCATGATATTTTCCTGCCCATCCTCCTCCTGTGCACCTTCAGAGTCAGGGAAAAGTGCGTTCACCATCTCAAATGTACTGGGTTTATAGACTAGACATAAATCTTGCTTTGTCCCTCATTCCTGGAAGGACCAAAATGGCATTTATTGTATACAGAGACTTAAGTGATAACTATAATGTGTCCTACAGTTTGGAGAATTGTCTTGTCCCAACTCTACCTCTGCTTCTGGGCTGGTTGTTGAAAATACAATCAATTTCCAAGGTAAAGAATCCAATATCCCGTTTGATAGCTGAAGTAACCATAATATTTTGCTGTTCTTTAGATGGTTGTTTGCTACCTTATCTTTTTCTTTCATTGCAATGTACCTGTACATACCATCTCCTTTTCCCTTGGTGTGTTGTATGATGATGCCTTAGCTGTTTGTTCCCCCATATTCTACCACCTCTGGTGCCACAGGCACTACACAGTCAAGCCATCTGGCATGCATAATGCTTCCCTTGCCACTGTGGATTGCTGCTGGTCAAGGGAAGGAATGCATGGTCAGTGATTTCCAGCAGACCCATTAAATCTGGCAAAGGCCAAAGTTCATTAAAGCAAAATAAATGTCACTTTTTTGTGGAATGAATTATCCTACTGGAGTGTGATCATTGTGGTTTTAACCTGGGACCTGCAGTAAAAGATTATATAGCAACCTCTGACCTTTTTGATTTCTGTTTTACTCTTCTGTTGTCAAGGGAAATGTCACCAATCAGGTGAAAGTAAAATGTTTAATGGTCCATATCACAGTAATATCTTATACTGAGTCAAATTGATAAACCCTTGCCAAAAATTCTTAGCATCTGGCACTTCCACGGAAACCACAAACAATGATTGCACATATGGGAGCTTGAAGGTTAGAGGTCATGACAGCGGTTTATTACATGCACCTTACAGTGATCATTTTCCCTAGGAAATTAACCCTTTTCTAATATAAATGCATCAAGTGAACTCTTCATGGTGTTCCAATCATTGTTTTGGCTAAGCAAGGAATACATGTTAAGCTAAAGTGGTGACAAGATGCAATTAAGTAAAAGATGATTGATTAGGTTTCAATGTTTGCTCAATAATGTTTAAAAAAAGGTTACTGTGAGATCAGAATGAATACGCTAAGTAACAGCTTCCTCAGAGGTCTTTATTGTGCAATTACAAGATCTGTTCATAAAAGCAATGATAGCACACAGAGTTTTTCCTGCCTTCATGAATGGTTACTGAGCAGTGTGGTCACTGAACCCACCAACTGGCTCTCAGCTGGGCAGCAACATATTTCCATTGCATGGTTGAATGTCAAGGGAATGATTCCTACCATGTACTGCTCCTTTCAGCCCCCCCTATTTTTCACAACGCTATGGGATAAACCCCATATTCTAAGCAGTTAGGGGGCTGGCAGTAAATGTGTTTAGTCGCAACATGAAAGACAGTTATGTTGCTGTAAGTAAAATTATAGTGGTTGCACTCACTAAGATTGAAGCTGCATCCTAGGAAGTTTGATCTTACTTACTTCTTTAAACACTGTCATCAGAAACATCCAGATCACTTAACCCAGTCGCTGCTAACCATGCTGAAGACATGACTCGCATTAGTCTCACGATGCCTGCTGAGTAGATTCTTCAGACTCACCCTACACAAGCCTGATGAATGTTACCAAGTCCTTTAAGGAGGTCGCTACTGCTCTATCAGCAGCAACTTAGCCACCTCACTGTGCCATCATTGCATGGGGAAGGGCCTTCAGGCTGGCAAACCTTCCAGAGATGATGTGAGCCCACTTACCTCTTCATACTGTGCTCAGGACTCCCTTCTGGTTTCTTTAGGGATCAGAAATACCTCCCAAGCCACCTTCCCATGTTCCCCAGAGAACCCAGCTCACCATGATAGTGCTAGGGATGCTGCAAGCTGGGGTTTGCAAGAGCACCTTCTTCAAACCATGTCATAATAATTCTGACTGTCCCAAAAAGTCACTAAAAATGAACAGCAGAATGAAAGAGGGAGGGAAAGGCTCTCACAAGCCCCAAGTTTGGTCATAAAAGTGAAAGGAAAGCGAGCATATTAAAGCACATCAAAGCCATGGAAGCTGGAGCCACAGTACACAAAGTCTGAAATGCTCAGGGCGGTGCTTTACACAATCTGATGCCCAAACCATTCATGCCATGCATTCACGGAGAGCAGATGTACCCTGCATGTGCTGGTTCATCTTTAGCATGTCTTCATTCCTCCTCATGCTGGTGGCACTGGACAGCTGACATCTGCACCCATGGTGATGTGGCTAGGGCTTCAGGTTTTGGGTCTCTCTTGCTAGGTGACTACTTACACACTTGCTTAACTTTTGGCAGGTATGTAAAGCCTGTAGACTTTGGTGGGATTTAAGCACAGTCTTGCTCATTTGAGGCCCACCTGAATAAACTGAAAACAGTTTGCCTTCCTAAACGATACAGCCAAGGTCCTTTTGGTTCTGCACACCATTCTTCTGTTTAGTAGTGACTGTGAAGGGACTGCCAGATATTTAACATTGGGAACTCTGTTTTTAAGTGAACACCTTATTTTTTAGCTGTGTATGGCTGTATTACTTGTATATTTATATATTCTGTATTTATGTTATCAAAATGTAGTATTTTGTAGCTGTCTGTTACAGTTTGTTCAACTTGTAAAAAAATATGAATATGCTCTCTCATAATTAACCATCTGCCTCTCCTCACAGTAGTTTCCCTGCTCCTTTCCCTCTGCATTGGTAACAAACCACCATAATGTATGTAGATCATTGTCTTTTTTTTTTTTTTTTTTTTTTTTGTTATTATTATTTAATTACTTGTCATTGTTAAATTATTTATTAGTGTTTTTAAATTTCATTTCACTGATTTTTTTTTCCTGCCACCATTGTCTGGCAGCTAAGATACATGAATTTCTCATTATGCTTCTTCCTTTGTGCACATGCACACATACACAAACACAGTAAACAAAAACAAAAAAGAGGGAAAAAAAGATAACACTTCAGTATATTTGTAAATAAACAACCTGTAAACAAAGCAGGATTTTCTTTCAGTGTGCAGTTCTTTCTTTGCTTTTGCAGACTGAAAGTGTTTTCTCTGCAAAGTGGGGGATGGCACCACTGTTTTCTCAGGCAGGATAACCAGGGGATCATTATAACCAGCCATTGTGTTATATATTTATTTTTCAGTAATGTGGAATGGTAGTCCAGGCTATTAATTGAGTTCCCTCCTTTGTTCCAAGGGGAGATAAAGCAAGGGCAAAGACAGAGTCTTCCTTCACACTGTTCCTCAGCCTCCATAGTTTGAGAGCTCCTCTGTAGGGATGGGGATAGTCATCATACATATCATCATGGCTCTCAGCCTTCTTTGCATAGGCTGTCTTAAGACAGGTGAAGTCTGTAGGAATTGAAGATGGTGCAACCAGACTACTCACACAGCTGTAACTCTGTCAGGACCAAAGTGTGCGTGGTGTCTACTTGTTCCTGCTAGCGCTAGGAAGAGAGGCAACTTCTTGCCCACTCACAACATCTGCATCCTGCATACTAGCCTGCCTCCAGGGCTTACACTTAAGCATATGAATATGAGCAGTCAACTGCAATAAGCCTAGCAGAAAGCATACTGGGAATACCTGGGATCATGACAAGCTTGGGTGCACTGCCCTGATGCCACCAGCCACAGGCACAGCTGTTGAAGAAAATGGGAAAATACCTCTTAGAGCAAACAGCTGACACCATGAACACAGCATCTCACACTGGCCGTCTGCTTCATTCATTGAATAGCAGAGTTCTAGAAGATTATCAGTGTTTCTGACACATGAATTGCTTCAGGGGAAGACTGTAGTAGTCATTGCCACTGACTGCTGTGGAGAGTTACAGCCTAAGTGGATGTCCAACTGTCAGATAAATTCGGTGGGGGGGGGGGGAGGAGAGATGGTAAGAGCTGTTTGCTGCTGTTAATAATGTCCTGGGTGCAAACTCCAGCTGTCCTGCTGTTTACCAGGGCTTGGCGGTCATCAAGGGAAGGATTATCCAGGGAACCCACTGTGCCTGTGCCCTGACCCTACACATTTCCTGCTGACACCAGACATAGATGGGATTCTCACCCACTGAGATGTGGTATGGTCTTATCTGTCCAGTTTTGTTGTAAGACAAGTTAGATATTATTAATAGTTTTCCTTCAGAGTCTTCCATTTAAACTATTTTAATCTGAGAATTACGGTTTCCAGCAAAATGCTGTTTTTCACCCACAGAAAACATATGCTCAGTCTTCTTGAGATAATTTTGATCATGGTAGAAGTAAAAATAAATAAATTTCAAATTAAAAAAAAAAAAAAGACCAAAACCTGCTAGATTTTCAACAGAAACTATAGGAAAAGGACAATTTCTGAAAGATATGTTCTTTAAAGGGAAGAAAACAAAACAAATACAGGTATAGAAAGTGAACCAGCTCTAGAAGTAGGCATCTAGATAGTCTGGACCAAGGTTTTTAACCTCCTTTTCTCTATTTTAGTGGTATAGAAATGGCCATGTGGTTATTTTTTAAATTATCTTAACCAATGCCATTTAAGTGAAAAACAAGCAGTGTTGCTGACTTGGAGAAGCAGCACAAGCAGAAAGGCACAGAGCTGCTGCAGGGGAATGAGGAAAACTCAGCAGACAGCTTGTTATTGCCCAGTATTCTTGGCCTGTCTCCTGAGCAGGTTCTGCTCTTCAAGCTTGATGTACATGGGGAAAGAAAGCCCACTCAAACAGCATTCACCTGACCTTCCTTTGCAGAGGAAATGAGCTGTTCTGTTGGTTCCTGCCATGGAGTGCTCATATTGGAAAACAGAGGGCTAATATCCTCAATGTTTAGACTCAGAAAGAAAGTCCCCTTAGCTGCCAGTTGTTTCTGGTATGTACAGGCAGCACATAGGGACCACACTAGTGCAACAGCCCTGTCCAAGGACCACATATCTGTGGGTCTCTGAGCATCCCAGGTTGTCCTGTACAGTCAGCGGGTCCATGCGGTCGGGACCAGGAGGTTCTCCAGGAAGAATGGAAGAAGCACAACCAGCAGCCCTGGATAGGTTCAACACAATTGTCCAAAGATGTACATTTTGCATTAGCACTCCTCAGAATTGTATTCACACTCTTCACAGGCTCCTGCTAAAGCAGTACTTGGTATTGTCAAAGAATGTGTAACTGTAGATCTAGCTGGAACGAGAAGCGGGTCCTACACCAATGCTGAAATGTTTTGTCTGCTTGTTTGGATGGGTAAGGCTTGTGAGAGCTGCACACATGCTGCAGATAGGCAGGCCAGTTCAGGTGCTCACAGGCACCATCTGTGACCTGTTTCAGGACAGGTTGTGAGTTAGGAGAGCCAGCTGTGCTCAGCAACACCTGCAGAAGTGCCCAAGAGTTGACTCAAAGGGCAGAAGTCCTAGTAATACAGCGTGTGGAAGCTGCAGTGGTGTCAGAGAAATCTAACAAGATATTTTTTTGGAGCAAAACACAAGTGAGGGGAACCATATTCTAAAACAGACAAGTGTATATAAGTATTACAAATGGATTATAATGTATTCATCTAGTAATGACAAATTTGAGACCAATATAAAATGATAGATATATGCTGATGTCTGTGGGACAATGTAAATATGGACGTAAACTTCAGCTTCAGCTGAGGTTTGATTTGGTCACATCTGATTATAAGTTGCCATTCCCCTGCTCTAGAGACATTAAATTTCTTTTTTGTGCCTCACGCATAAAGTCACAACTTCTATTTTTTATTAAAAATCAAAAGATATGGTTTTATACCTAACCTGTCATCACCAAAAGGGGCAGCCCTGTTCCCACCGCCACTGCCAGTCATACCATTTCAGCACATACTTTGCAGCCCTTGTGGAAAAGGATACGTTTATCTGTCTTTCTGTCTTGAAAAGCAGTCCATGAAGGATCAAAATGAAAGTGGCTTCCCCAGAACAGCTGCTTAATCTGACCTGAGCAGTGAGAACGTCTGCAAGAATCTAAGAAAGAAAATGAATGCACAGGGGAAGTGGGACTGGGCAGAGGGAAAACAATCTGTCCTTTTTCACAGCAAGCCACAGTTTTACCAGGGGGGAAGTAGTACACCCCAAGAGTAGGATGTTAAGACAACTGTCCCGTCTTTCCCACAGCAGTTTGCACATAAAGCGTGCAGTGTCATGCAGGGTACAGTGGATCAAGAGGTGGCAGCTCAATAACATAATAAAAATAGTTCATAAGTAGTCAAAACTTTTTTTCAGTATTTGTTAATTTAGATCCTAAGGATATTTGTAAAGCTGCTGAGCACAGATCTCTCTCTGCTAAAACTCTCACTCCAGAACTTGACCTTAAGGACTGATCAATAAATTGTCTTTGTTCCCAGTCAAAACCTTCTTTCCCTTTTGCTGTCCACCTCCAAATTGCATCATCATGTGCCCCTCATGCTTGTTATTGGTGGAATGTCACTAAGGAAAAATGGATTGCCATTAGCAATTGTTTTCACCTAAGCCAGAGTTAGCTACTCAAATATTCATGCTCTGCATGCATCTAATATTTATGAAGTAAGAATTACTGAGTTGCCCATAGCCATTTCTGAATCTCCCCAAAAAGATGGGTGAAAGGGATCGGAAAAAAAAAAAAAATAAAAAAAAAATTAATACATTTGGAGCTTTCTTTGCTGTTCTGCATTGTTTGTGTTGTGTTTCTCTTTGGTGTCAGTGAGACAGAATGAAGACTGATTTATACGCCACAGCTGTAGCAAACAAAAGAAGAAGAGACCAGGGAAATGGCTAGAGGTAAAAATGCCGGTGCAAAGGGCTAAAGGCCTGCACCTGGGTACTGCTTCCCATGCAGTCTACCCCCCTTGGAGCACCTTGTAAAATCAGATTATCTGCTGGACACAGGAGTTCAAACAGCCCTTCAAAAGATTTGTCTTAATAATTGCTGCCTTATCTTAACTTCTGTTTTTTTATCAGCCAAACTGCTGCTGGGAGGCAGATCCTGAGGATAAGGTGCTGTCACTCTTAATTATTATTACCTCTTATAATGAAAACACATTTGTTCATCCTTCTGTGCACTCAGAAATGGTGTAACTAATGAATGTTTAGTGTTTTATCAATATTTTTAATAACATAAAAGAAACGTTATGAGTATGGCCCCACTGTATAAAATGATCATGGATTAAATGCTATTAAATAAAGAGTATACCTGTTTCTCATTTATTTGTATACAAATATAAACAAATTACTCATTAAGAATGAAACACATTTTTATATTCTCAGAAAACCATTCTTTCCTGCAAACTGTATTTTGCAGTTAGGATGCTGTGAGGCTATATTCTGTCACTGGAACATGGTTATTAGCACTAGAAACAGCATGTATATTCTGAAATAAGAGAGGTGATAACATTATTTCTTTGTTTATTTATAACAGGAGAACAGAACATTCTCTTTAAAAGCATGCTAATGAATTTGGCTTCTAGTATTTATCCAATTGACATCTGACATTTGCATTCCAAACTGATTTTTCTCATCTTTTGAGAACTAAAATATGAATTACTTGGATGAAGAGAAAGCACGCCTTTAGTTGTACTTGTGGAAGAAAAGACCTTCTTATATTCTCTTTGGTCCACTTCTCCTCACTTGGGTCTGACAATCCCCACTGATGGTAGCTGGGCTTGGACACACCTTTGCCAGCTTGACATTGCATTATACTGAGCCCCAGTGTTTCAGTATCACAGCTTCATCTGATCACGTTATGAGCAAGACATGTACTGTAATTGACCAGAGCTGCACCCTGAACTAGAGAGGAAGAGAATAATACTAAGTGGAGAACTACGTAAAACACAAGGTGTATCAAAGCATTGCATCTTTTCCTACCTCTTGATAGAGTATTTACTTCCCTTTTCTCTACCTCTTCTCTATCCTCTGTATTTACACTCATTCACATTCTTTTGACTTTCAGGTAATAAGAGGGCATTATATTCTCTCTTTGTTAACCTAAAAGAGGAAATAGGGTGATATTTTTGTATGCTTTTGAGATGGTACATCCACAAAGAAGTATGCAGGGGACTAACAAGATACCTGCTCACTCAGAATCATGCCTGCTCACCACTTTTGCCAGCTAGTCATTGATTAGCTGATAGTGAATACCAAATCCATTCCTAGCAGTGAAAGATAATGAGAGTTTGATTAGACCCTGGCATAGTCATATAATGTCCAAAGGAAAAGGACTTCACATGACAGGCACATAAAATGCAATGCTTTTACAACAAGCATTTAGAGGATGACACTAAGGCTGACATAATGGAACTGTGGACAGAGCCCAAAAGGCTTGATTTCAGTACTCCAACTAATGATTTTGGTCAGTGACACGGATTTTTCTCATTCTCTAGCTTTTCTGTCCCTCCTCTTTGAAAAACAAACAAACAAACAAAAAACCTTTCTGTATGTTCTGTATGCTGTTTGTTATATTTAACTTCTTAAAAGACTTACTAATGATTTGAGTGGTTTTGTCAGAGTTGAGCCATTGTTTCATGAGTTATTGTAGAGAAGTGTGAGGTGCTGAAGGCTTTCTTACAGTTTTCTACCTGAAACATTATTTCCTGAATAAGCAATCAACTTCATTTTGGGAGTATTAGGACTATGGCAGCCTTGAGACAGCTCTTTCTAAGAGTACTTCTAGGTCTTTTGCTGCTTCATTTCAGTGTTGAAAACATTGTTTTGAAAACTGTGATGAGACAGAATGGACAAAACAAAGTTGAGAAGCTAGGTAATGGTAGTGCCCAAAAGACAGAGTAATAAAGCAGAAGATGATAACCAGGATAATGGTGACGGTGATGCACAGTGGGGGACTATGTGCAGGTTTCTTCTGGGACTTGGGAAGAGCATGAGGAGGGTGATGGTATCAGGGTCTGCAATGAAGCAGAATCTGCACCACATTGCTCTCTACTACTGTGCAAGGTATTTGTGGGAGTGTCTGGAGAAGAACACTCTTCTTTGTTGTCCTGCCTCCAGTCCGATACTGAGACTTCTATGCATGAATTTCCTTAACCCAGTCCTGGGGACAAGCCCTGCTCACACAGTGGGGTGGGGAGCTTTCCCCAGGTACACACATAAAAGCAAGCAGTACTACACAGGCTCAGACATCATGCTTGCAACTGCAGATGTGTACACGGTTCACTGCATTAAATGTTTTTCTAAGGAAGGTGTTTCACAACACACCAGTCTGTATTATTAAAATGAGGAACATGGGATATGAAACGCCTTTTCCTTTTAAATACCCATTCTGTAATTACCATGCCCTCTCCCTGCTAGAGGGAGTTTGTCTGTGGGTGTTGTGTAATGGTTATTAGCTGCACACCTACAGACAGCAAAGACAGGGAGTTCTCTCCTAGGCTCTCCACCACACCTCCCATGTTACCAACACTACTTATTCAGGCTTCTTTAATTTGTTTCTTTGTTCAACTTGTAACAAGTAAACGGGTGTCCAGCAAAACACAATGAGTTACTACTAATCAGATGACCAGTGATCTTATACTAGCTGTGGCAATCCCTCACACCTGTGTTGTTAGATTAACATTGATAAGGAGCCACCAATAAGCCTTGCACAGAAGTGCTCCCAGTGAAGCCTGTGGATTTCCTTGATCTTTCTTTACAGTTTACCATTATGTGAAAAACTTTTGCTTTAGAACTGAGTAATTATACTTCCAGTGGCAACAGTCTTTCTTGAAGGACACATCAATGCCTGTCTGCTGCTTACCGAAGCAGGCAAAATATAAGTGACCGAAAAAAAAAAAATAAATTACCACAATGACATGGATAGCCTAAACTCCTTTTTTCATTTCTCTGAAGAGGGACATGCCCCAAGATCTCTACACCAGATAGAAACAAGAGTATCTTTGAAGACAAGTTACTAATAGGCTGACAGTTCCAGGGGTGCATCAGAAAAAACATCTCATACGGTGACACAGCCTGTATCTGAAATCTATATACACAAATAGGGACATTTCTGCTTGCTTCTCTTGACCCTCTATATCAGTGGATTGAAACAGAAAGCTGGAACTAATCTGCCAGTCATAGGTTATCTGCCTGTCTAACTTCCAATGGCAAAAGGAATGCACCTCAACAGCTGCATTTCACGATTGCTTCTTCCTTCACTTTGCAATTATTTTTCTGAGAACACTGGAAAAATATAGCCTTCGTCTGTGTACCAGTTCACACTTTGTTGTTTGTTTGTTTGTGTTGAGTTGTTGCATTTATATATCCAATTCTTAAAAAAAAAAAAAAAAAAAATCTTTCCTAACTGGTAGTTAGTTGGTTAGCTTGCAAAATGCTTAGATGAAAAATGCTAAACAAGTACAAAATCTGATTACTTTTAGGAGGACTGAAGCAGCAGTGACATGCTGCTGGTACATTATGCTTTTGCAGTTCTGATGAAAAGAGACTTCATCTACAGCCAAGCATAGCCAGACACTGTATAATCTTCAATTGCTGCAGTGTTGCAATATGCAGAATATAATAGACTGCAACTTTACACAGGGAGGATCAACTGTCTCAACTTCCTGGTAAATCTGCATTTGACCTGTGGTTCTGTGAGACTAATACATTTTAATGACATTTGTAGCAGAAATTGTCTGTTCCTTCACTTTCTTAATCTCTGAAACTTTTGAGAGGACTTTCAAGCATGGAAGATTTCTGTAAGACAAGAGAACATGCATGAAAAGGAACAGGCTTTTGAAATCTAATCGTCTCCATCTTAAAATAGAGGTAGTACCAGGCTGTTGACAGTAGGTCTCTGAAGACTTTCAATATACTTTTTATTCCATGGCTCTGGCACCACATAGGAAATTAATTCAGCGACAATATTTTCATTAGATTATAACCCAAGCTCTCAATCTTAGGCACATTTGTTTGCTTGTAATACATTCTAATTACTTGTAAAGAATAAGTCTGTGTGCTGGTTGGTTTATTGAATATATTAAATTAATGAATAAATAAATTTGTCTCCATGCTGGGAATGCCACTCGAAGTCAAAGCTTGCCGCAGAAGGAACCAGAAATGCATTCATTTGTGGTTTTGGTAAATTATATGGTATGTATTGTAGGTGGACTGTTTGGTTTCTCACAAGAATGATGACAAAAAAACCCACCCTTTTAAAACCCTTTTTTTTTTTTTTCCTTTTTTCTTTCTCTTTTTTTTTTTTTTTGGGGGGGGGGGGCAGGTAGAGAGAAGAGACGAGGGTAAATGAGAGCTCATTATAAAATTAGTCAGGAGTGTTATTCTTTCGGTCTTAGTTCAGCACCTCACATGGTTTTGCTATGATAGCACTCTCAGAATGTTGACTTACTCTTCTACTTTCACTAATTTCTGAGTTATGCAGAGTAGAATGGAAATAACATATACATTAATTAAATTGTGATAACGGTGGATAAAATTGGCAACTTTTATTATTATGTAAGTTTCTACCCATACTGTGTACTTTTCTGTATATCATGTTACATTTCATTAAAAAAAAAAAAAAAGTTGCTTTTTGCCTAGAAAAAGACATTAAAAAGGACAATTTTTCTGAAAAGTTAGAAAATTCACTGTTTTTGAAGAGAGCTGTTGAATTTTCACAGGACAAATGACAAGTTTCTCTGTTCCCTCAAATTCAGAACTTTCAGAAAAGGTCTGAAAAACAAACAAACAAACAAACAAACAAAAAACAACAACAACAAAAAACAAACACAGAAAAAGCCTTATCTTTCCACCTTCTCCAGTGGTTTGTTTAGTAATGTGTTTCCTACTGTTTTCTTTTCATAGAACTATT
This sequence comes from Anas platyrhynchos, assembly GCF_047663525.1. Lineage (NCBI taxonomy): Eukaryota > Metazoa > Chordata > Aves > Anseriformes > Anatidae > Anas > Anas platyrhynchos. The sequence continues at coordinate 14,138,343 of NC_092604.1, forward strand.
TTCTTCTCTGGCCCATAAGAGAAAAAAATGCAGGTCTTAGCATGCAAGAAAACCAACGTGGTATTCTGGCATTAACACCAGCTCTGTTCCCTGGAGCACTTACTCTTAGAGTGCTTTCATTTACAGGGAAATGCTCTTTGTTTCTCAGAACCATTGCATCCCCTTCAAGAGTCCAATTTTCTGATGAAGTGTCTTCCAAACTCCAAAATGCTGTTGCTTCAGGTACCTTCCTGATCATGGGATCCTGTGACATCAAGAACAATGTCTTCAAAAGTGCTTACAGTGAACATGGAAAAGAGCACCAGGGATTTTACACAGAATGAATAAATAAATAACAATTTCTTTTGCCCCTCAAAGAAAATGGAGGTGAGTTTCCAACAGAAAATAAAATAGGCCTATGGTGCTGGAAAACTGTTATATGGGACAAGGGGATTGATCATAAGACTGAGGCAAAGAGAGAATGAAAATTTTTCTTCCAGACTGTTGAAATAAAATCAGTGGAACAAGAGGATGATTGTGTGTGTGTGTGTGTGTGTGTGTTGTTCGGGCAATGCTTTGTGGAAGATCTTCACCCATGTGAAAATACATAACCCCTGTCAACCTGCCAAGTGAAACTTTGGGTGATCAGCTGCATAAATGCTGGTAGCACAGGATAAAGCTGCCTTTGGCTACTTTCAATTACACGCCCAATTCTTTTAAGACTTCTGAATATTCGGGAAAGGAGAATATGCAGAACTTGTTTGTTTACATCAGATTGTGCTGTGTTTTCAGGTTTCTCAACTGCCTTTGGAGCATGTGAGTACAGCCCTAGCCCTTCCCCTTCCACATACCTGGCAACTTTGTCAATACAATAAATGAATCCTCTACAGAAGAAGGGAGTCATGTCAGGCTGATATTGTACAGGGTTTCGTCATTTCAACAAAGTGGGAACTGGAGCAGAGACAGGCATTAAACAGCAAATGCTTTGCAAAGCAAAGTGTCAGATACTGGTACTGCAGTGATGATTCAGGCAGCCCCAGGGGGCATTACTTATGTGTGTGCTGGGATGGGTTGAGGAAAGTGTCGTAACTAAGGGCAGATTTTAGTCTTTAATCTTTCAGGTACTGCTGGAAGCATGGCTAAACACTGCTGGGTTTGGGTGTTGGGTAGAACAGATGGAAGTGAGCTCAGTGACTCCACTGAGACGGGATGGATATCACCAGGGTTTGCAAGGCACTTGGCTGTCCACTTCACAGCAGTTCTACTGCCAGGCTCATCAGCAGCCTAAGTACACTGCAAGCATTATTAGGAAGTTTTGGTAGGAAGTTCTAAACACCTCAGTTTCTTCACAACTGAAATATTTTTCATGGATATGGAAGCTTTCAGGACAGCCTGCCTGTGCAAGTATCTTTTTTCCATAGATGATTATAAGTGAGGTCTTTTGGATGAGGAGCTTACTGAAGCTGACAGCTTAGTTCCTTTGAATTTCTTTATGGCTTTCTGTTCTGCACCAGGGTGATGCTGAGTCTGTTCTAATTAGTCCAAAGTATTGTAGGTACAAAAAACACAAATTCATTCTCATGATACCTGGCTCACCTCTACATAGACCTGCTGCAAAGACATGCCCCCGAGGGGCATCACAGTAAATTTCTGGGCTTTAATTTTTCCATGTTCAAACTATTATTCAATCTTGTACACCAAATCCATTATCAGTTTCATCAGTTTCCACCTTCTGTTAAAGAACAGTGTACTTTTTTCTTTTGTAATCTCAAAAGATACAGTAGTGTTCAGGTGATTAAAAGGACATACTGAAGAGCTAGGCCATTAAAGCCTAACTCCAGATGTCCAGGATTTAACAGTATAGAACTGTTATGCCTTTTGACAAACCCATCCAGAACCCCCAGTCCTTGTTTTTACTGGAAACTGTTTTTCCTTGTTATTTTACTTGTATCAATGAGACTACCCACTCAGAAAGAAACCATTCTGAGGGGGTAAAGAAGACTGTGCTGCTCTTGGTAGCAATGCCAGAGAAGCTGTTACTTTGATTATCTGTCAGATAGGAGTTTCCAAAAGCTTGAGCTGGCATATGCAAGTCTGGAATATTTGTGTTTCAGTACCAAAAGCAATAATTACACCAAAGGAAGAAAAACAAACCTCTGCAGACTAAGTAGATGAAAATAAACAAGTTTAATCAAAGCAATTGTATAATATTTTATAAATCAGCATTATTTTGCTTTGCCAAACTTTACATTATAACACTAGAAGAACATGGATTTTTTATTCCAGTGAAAATCTAGTAACCAGGAATGAAAAGTCAACTTTCTGAAGGGTAGAAAAAAAATCTAAAAATGGTTAGTTTTGAAGCAAGTGCATAAATGACTGGTTAAAGCTTTTACTAATGAAAGTACAATAGCAACATTAGAATTCAATTGTACAATTGGATGGGACCTACAAAAACCACCAAGTCCAACTGCCTGGCCACTTCAGGGCTAACCAAAAGTTAAAACATACTATTGAGGGCACTGTCCAAATGCCTCGAACACTGACAGGAATGAGGCATCAACCACCTCTCTAAGAAGCTTGTTTCAGTCTTTGACCACCCTCAGGGTAAAGAATTTTTTCCTAACATCCAGTCTGAACCTCCCCTGGCACAGCTTTGTGCTGTTTCCCCATGTCCTGGCATCAGTTACCAGGGAGCAGAGACAGGCACCTCCCTCTGCACTTCCCCTCCTCAGGGAGTTGCAGAGAGCAATGGGGTTGCCTCTCAGACTTTTTTTCTTCAGATGAGACAAACTGAGTGTCCTTGGACTCTCCTCACAGGACATGCCTTCCAGCCATTTTACCAGCTTTGCTGCCCTTCTCTGGATACATTCAAGTAGATTAATTTTTTTTTTTTTTTTTTTTTTTTTTTTTTTTTTTTTTTTTTTTATATTGTGAAGCCCAGAACTACACATAATATTCAAAGTAAGGCTGTATCAACATTAGACATTGCAGGAGAATCACCTCGTTTGACCACCTGGCTGTTCTGTATTTGATGTACTCCAAAAAGCAATCCAAAATGAGTATTTTAATATAATTTGAAATTTAAAAACAAACAAACAAACAAACAAAAACCATTTACCTGAAAATACATTTCTAGGTAATCATTATTTTACTTTTTCTGGTAAAATCAAGAACATTGGTCTGAATAAGACCAATTTTTCCCAAAAATATCCACACAGAAATACAATATTTTCCATAAACCTGTCCTGATTTTTCTGTCTCTTTCCTTACTCATAACCATATAAAAAACAGTTTTCTTGCTTCACTCTGACAACCTGATGATTTCTTACACCTTATTTTCTCCTAAATAAATATATCCAAGTTTTATTTTGCAATATCAAAGTCTGACCTAGATCCTTATCTGGGGCAGAATGGAGTCTGAAGATCACATACAGCTTCTAACTAAATAATGAGAGGCAGCTTTTCCTTATCAATTCGGGTATCCTGGCTCTGCTAGTGACATCCTGATACAGCAGTGGTAGTTCCTGAAACAATGTGCAGGTGGAATTCTCAGCCTGGCTTTCCCTTGTCCTCAGGTGTGAAGGTCCAGGCAGTTTTAGGCAGTTACATCTGTGTTGCCCATAGGAGCTGAGCATGGGGAACTGCCCATCCCACCTCCATACTGCAGTTTCTGCTCCCAGGAGTTGTAGCCAGCTCAGAATCAAAAAACAAGCAGAGTCACAGAGCCCTACATGAACAGGACAGTGCCTTAAAGCAGACCATAATAATAGGAACTATGAATAACCCACTTAATATGCTATAAAAGAAACTTGAATTACATGCAAGTATTTACCACACTATTGCATATTAAGTTTAGAAAGAAGAAGTAGAGAAAAAGTTTTAGCATGTTCTCCCTAAGATTTTGTAAAGAGGTAAGTTCTGCAGTAACTTTCAGAGAAGTAGTCTCTGTTCACAACATGAAGTGCTGCCATCAGAAAAGGCATTTAATGGCACTACCTTTCAGGGAATAGAATTTATTTTCAGTAAAGCTGTCAAAGAGTGCAGCTGGTTATTCCAATCAGATAGAAGAGGCAGGGAAATGTTTAATGAATGAAAAAGATTCTTTTGTTGAAAATAAGTTTATATTTAAGGACTGTAAGGGTGGCTATGGGAAAGAAATGGAAGGACCAATTTAAAAAGAAAAGAACGTATTTTATCCTTTGTAGCTGGCATGCCTTTGACACAATCAATGTTTTATATTTTTTAAAATCTAAGGGTATTTATGGTGTTTCCTGCCCAATTTTGTATGAAAATCAAATAGTCCACCCCTCTGTACTTAGGTCTTCACATCATTTGTCCTCCAGACTTGTTATCATTGCTAAGAGCATGAAAAATAACACACAAAGGAAAACACAAGTTAAACTGATTAGCATTGTTACTGAGGTGTGCAAAGTTTACTAGCACATCCTGTCTGACAGCAGAAAATTTAGAAGAACCTGGCTTTGAATGATGCAGAATACAATTGATTATGAATCTAGGATACATACTGTGATCAATGAAAAGATAAGTGATCTGTCCCACCTGACATAAAATACATTCACAGTCTATGCACATTGGTATAGAGTGTGGAACAGTCTTCCAGGTAAGGCGTATTTGATAAAAGTGCCCCATGTGCTCCACCTGTAGGACATCACAAAATCAGCATTTCCATAGTTATCCAGCATGCATAATAAAACGCCTGTAGTGGAGGAAAGGACAGCATACTCAGGAAACAGGAAACATTAAGAGCAGAACCTGCCATGTCTGCCTGGAAAAAACCTTCCTACTGTTTTTGTCAAATACCAAAGTCACATGCTATATGGCAAGAAGCTGTGGCTTATAGACTGGCATTGGCACGGAAGATCAGAGTCATGGAATGGTAACGTTTGGAAGGGACCTCTGGAAGTCATCTGGTTCAATCCTTCTGCTCAAGCAGGGCCACCCGGAGCAGGATGCCCAGGACCATGTCTAGGCACCTTTTGAAGATCTCCAAGGAAGGATACTCCACAACCTCTCTGTTCCAGTGCTCTGTCACTCACACAGTAAAGCAGCACTTCTGATGTTCAGATGGACCTTCCTGTGTTCCAGTTTGTGCCCATTGCTTCGTCCTGGCTCTGGGCACCTCTGAAAAGAGCCTGGCTCTGTTCTCTTTGCACCCTACCTTCAGGTATTTATGGACATTAGTAAGATGCCCCCTGAGCCTAGTCTTCTCTGGGCTGAACAGGCCCAACTCCTCCAGCCTTTCCTCACAGGAGAGGTGCTCCAGCCCCTTGGTCACCTTGGTGGCCCTCTGCTGGACTTCTTCAGTAAGTCCATGTCTCTCTTGTGCTCGGGGGCCCAGAACTGGACACGGTGCTCCAGGTGTGGCCTCACCAGTGCTGTGTATAGCGAAAGGATCATTTCCCTGAACCTGCTGGTGATAATTTGCTCAATGAAGATGAGAATATCATTAGCCTTCTTAGTAGCAAGAGCACGTGTTCAGCTTGGACTTCTAGGTCATTTTCTGCCAAGCTGCTCTCCATTTGGATTCACCCAACGTGCTCTGGTACCTGGGGTTGCTCTTCTCCAGATACAGGACTCTACATTTCTTCTTGTTAAATTTCGTAGAGAACTTTTTGTCAGCCCACCACTCTAGCCTGTTGAGGTCCCTCTGGATGGCTGTGTAGGCCTCTGGTGAGTTGGTTACTCTGCTCAGCCATGGCTCTTGTTTGCATTTCAGAGCAAGATTTTCTCAAGGATTAACTATTCTTGAACAATTTTTCCAATATATGAGGTATAAATATTTTTTTTCTTCCCAATTAGAAATGCAGGTCTTTCTTGTACAATGCTGTGGCCTGTAGAAGGAAAAGCTTGCTCTCCAGTTACATCTTCATCAAACCTTTGGTCCATTTCTAAGAGTGCTGATGGAATATAGAGTTATGTTCCACAGGGCAACCTCCTCTCCAGCACTTCAGCCCTGCAGAGCAAAAATCATTGGTACGTTGATACATTGCTGCTCTTGCAAGGTTTGGTTTTTGTGTGAGTTCATTCTCCAGAAAATTAGCTTGGAAGAGTTCAGGGCAAGTCCTTTATTTTCTGGTGCAGGAATAAGAAAGAATATTTGTATCAACAGGCAGGATCCATCTCAGGTAAGCATGGTCTCTCCAGTCAAGACTCACTGAAGTACCCAAAGGAGGAGCAACAATAGATGAATTCACAGGGAAGTTTTTTTTTTCCAACACAGAGAACAAAATTTAGAGAGCCAAACTGGTACTAGAGAAATCACTGCTAGACTGAACTAACTCACTTTCATATGATGACTTTTGTTTTTACTATTTTCAGCATGGGAAAAAAATAAAAAATAATAATAATAAAATAAAAAAAAAAACTTTAGCAAATATCTTTTAGTGGCTATTTTATTTAGTGGCCATCCTCAGTGGCTATTTCCCTTTCTTTCTCACACTGTTTTTTTGGCTTTCCTTTGATATGTCTCCTGGGAGAAAGGTATTACTGACCAGCTCTTCTCACCACTTACAGCATGCAGTTCAGTAGCTTATTGATCTAACAGCTCTGTCACCCTGATTAATGCTGGAAAACTCTTAATTCAGGTAAATGCTTCTTGCAGGCAATTTCAGACAGTAACTCTTGACTCTTCTTTCATAAAGGAAGCAAAGAGTTTGTGCTTGGATACGCTCTGTGTGTGTGTGTGTGTGTGTGTGTGTGCACCAGAGACCTTGTCCTTTTCTAAGGAATCAACAGCCATAACCAAACAGGTCCCAAGTCCACAATCAATGCTGGTAATACTCTGGCAGTAAAATAACTGATCCTTCTGGCCTCTTTGTTTAAAAGACTCACATTATTATCTGTGGTGGCAGGTGAAGTCAACTCCCAGACTAGCAGTCTGTTCTGGAACAGGAATTCTGAAGTGTAGTCCTGCTTCCAAAGGGTAGTAGGCTTCAAAAAATTCATTTCATTACTGTTCCATATGTGCTACTTATCAATTTTTCCTCCTGACAGATTACAGATTCTGGGGTCTGAATCTTTCCCTGCTCTTTTCCTAGTCTGCTCCAAATTCTAGCTTGCTTACTATTTTTTCCTGTAGTTAATAGGCTATTCCCTATGCACTGTTCTCATGGCACTTCTGAGGTCTGGCCTTAATTGACTCTCTTAATTTCTACTAATCCTATGTCCAAATAAGATAGTGCCTATCTTACTATCTATCAAGACAGTCTCCTATCTTGTTTTGTTTATATTTTTTATATTTTTTATATAAAAATATATTTTTTGTTTTATATTTTATTTTATTTTATTTTATTTATTTTAATGTTAATCATTTACACCTGGATTTTGCAACAGACTTTTGTCCCCCAACTTGTGCTTCTAAGAATGCATATAAACATCTGAACTAATTTCTATCCTTTTTTTCCTTTCTTTTTTTTTTTTTTATATATAATATCAGTAAGCTGATACAGATATCTAAATTTTATTTTGTAATTTGATGTCTTGTTGGTGAGGGTATCAAAGTTCTAACACACCAAAGCAAATGCAGGTAAGCCTGGCTCTTGTTCAAACATCAGAAAAAAATAAGTGTGTCTCCAAGATAACTCATCTTGGAGACATCAGATTCATGCCTCAAAAGGAATGTTATGACTTGCTGTGTAATCTAATCTGTCCCTTAACACACTTAGCAACATCTGATGAAGTTGTTCATATTAGTATTGCAATGTTGTTAGTTAAAAAGAAGCCCTGGGCTTATACATGTATTAGCCTTGCTGGAGTCCCTCTGTCAAAGAGTGGCTTCCAAAACTCCACCCCTGATGAGACCACATCAGTGCTACATTTTTCACACAACCCATACAGTACTGCATTAGTTTTGTATCGCAGGTCAGAAATGTAGGTGCATGTACCACATAGGATGGTTGATTGTCACGGTTCCAGAATCCATTGTATTATTAGTCAGTCAATATACATCTGCCTGTGATGACTCCATAATCACAGTTCTGATGAAAACAGCTGTTGTTCAACCATATCAAGCACATCATACACACTCTGAGCATCCTGAGTCAGTCAGAGCCATGAGCAGAATTTCAGTGTTTCAGTTTCACAGCTCACAAATTCAACACACAAAAGTACACAATTTCAATGTGCACTCAGTTTCTATGAGTAAAATTGGGGAGGGTGAGGAATGTCCATTTCTAAATGTCTATACTCATTGTACAAGTTCCCACCTACATATTATTATTTTCTGCTGTGCTGCAGTCTTCATGGTCTATTTTTGGCTGTAATTAGTCTAGAAAATTTAGATTTATTTATTCTAAACAGGTACAGAAAGAAACTAGTGTAGAGACTAAATTTAACACACACTACCTGCCCAACCTCTTCACATGTACTAACAAATGGACAAATTTTTCAACTACCAAAGCAGGTAGATGCCAGTTGAAACTTTTTGTTTCCTCCATACTTTCAATCATTAAAATAGGACAAAGTGTATTGAAATCTGAGAAGAGACAGGTTGCATTTGTGGATGTCAAGAATACTTTTAGCTATAATTAACCTAGCAAGCCCCTTTTGAAAACAGGTAAAATATTTGTTAGTCTCCAGATTAACAAATTAACATAGCTATCATAATTCTTAATTTGTTTCTTGCCAAAGTCTTTATATATTACAGAATGTGTAGTAGTAGGTTAAATTATTATGCCTGCCAATGGCATAGTTTTTGCTCTTGGATGGTGCCAGTGGAGTTCCTTCAGCCATGTTAATGTGCCAACTCATCAGGCTTTGGTTGTAATCAGGAGTCCCATATGCTTTGAAAGCATTTAGGACTTTCATTCTCCAGGCCAGAAGGAAACTGTGCATGTCACTGTAGTGGGTTTATGTGGCAAAGTCTTTGTAGCAGGGGGCCATAGGGGTGACTTTGAAAAGAATCTAGAAGCTGCCCTATGTTAGCACCCACAGCTGACCAGAGCCTATGGTCCCCTGCAACTAAAACCTTGCCACATAAACCCACTACAGTCACACAGAATAGGGTGATCCAGAGAGATAGATAAGCTGATATCTCACTTTCCAAGAATATATCAGACATCCACATGACATCTCTGTTGCCATCAGGGAGCTTTGAATCTGAGTCCTGCACATTACCAGTACTGTGCTACTGTGACAGCAAGAATACTTGAATTTTAAGCATCAGGCTAGTTTCTAAACTGCTGTGTGAATATTCTCCCCCAATTCTTGCATTTGCAAATAGGAAAGTTTTTTATTCCATCTCTTCGATTTATTATCAGTTTGCTTGCCTAGGTCACCTGTGGATGTGCCTGTCAGCAGTGGCTATGGCTCTTGTAAAAATGTCAGCTTTGGATTTGTCCAGCCCAGCTCCTTTAGGCGGCATCTGGCTCAGTTTTGCTACTGAACTTAGCACAGCAGCAGGAAGCTCTGTGTGGACTGCAATGCCCTTTATGAAGCTGAGAATTAAATGGGTAGCTGGACTGTGTCCTATTCCACCCAGTAGTGGCTTTGATGTCAACAGCACCTGAGCTCATGAAGTTATCAGGTGGCTCCTTCACAAACACACAAAGCTGCAGGAGAAATGGTACAGGCAGCAGAGGATACTTGAGAAAGGAAGATCAGTGGTCCCTACTCTGAAATATGTTTCAGCTAGAGCTTAACAGGGTCAATCCCACAAATAACTGCAACTCAAGGATGAAATTTTGTGTAAGACTGGGAGCTTAAACAAACTGGGAAGGAAGTGTGAAGACATGTTCTTCTGCCATTTCGGCATGGACACAAAAATTTGTTTTTGAGACAGCATACGAGTGCTTTGATCTCTGCTGATATATTTCATTTGACAGAGACCATGATACTTCACATAGCACTGAGATAATAGGCAAGTAACTCAAAGGTTTAATAGAATATAAACTTCAAGAATTTTGAGTGCAAAATAAAAGAGTACAGAAGTATATATAAAGTATGGAGTTCAAATATTTGTTTGAAATACTCATTTTCAAAAATCTCCTACTAAGATTCTATTTCTAGTGGTTTAATAATTTCCTATTAAAGACCAATTTATTCTTTAATAATTTGCTATGAAGAATTGTATATAATCCACTAATAATAAAGCATTAGCAAACAATGCCATAGAGAATAATTGCAATTTTTCTCCCTTTCAAAAGTGTCTTTTGAATAGTCTTAAGTTGCAACAAAAAATTATAAAGCACTATGTTACATAATCAATCACAGTAAGTTTTCTGTGTATGTATGGATTTCTAATAAAGAACATTACTGCTGTGTAATTTGCATCCTACTCTTTTGTATGTGATCTCACATGGAAGCTAAACAGGATAGAGAGAACAAAAAACACTTGCCATATGGTGGGTAAAAAAAGAGGAAACAACACACAGATAAAGAGCGGAATAACAGGAATACCTTTATTATGACAAAACAAACAAGCAAAAACACATAATGTTCAATTGAACTTGGAAAACAAAACCAAAAACAATACCAAAAAAATTGTAAATGCAGCACTTATTAGATCTCACTGAGACACCCATCACAAATTTTTACTCCTGTGCAGGAAATATTTTTCTTTCTTCTAATACCTCCATGGACTAACTTTTTCCTCCCTGGATTCTGGTGAAACACTGTGTGGTTTTCAGTCAGCTTTCAGTATTACTAATGTTTTATTTCAGTGCAAGTCTAGGGAAGGGATAACATTATTCAGACAGTGAGAGACCATACACTAGTAAGAGACTAGTTCTTAAAAAAAACCTATATGCTCAGTGCTTCATGGAAAGCTGAGGCTACACACACAAAACACATTTTAAAGCCTCCCTCCACCCCTTACCTCTCACAGAATCCTCAGAGCAGAACCATAACAGAAAACTGTTGAGGAAAAAAAAAAAATCCTACAGTCCAAGATGTTCCTTTTTCTGTTTTCTACCTGAACAAATATGCAGTGTGAGCTGATTAGGCACAAAGGCACTTTTCTCTGAGTCTAGCTATCTTCTGTACATCAGGGATGACACTGAATTTTTCAGTTTGCCCTGTCAGCCCAGTTATTCATACAAAGTTATTCAAATACAAAGTATTTCATACTTTGGTTGCTCTAGCAATGTTGTCTGGTATCATCAAAGTCTATAGGATTTTTAATGTAATCACAACCCAAAAGCTGAAAGGAATGTGATGGGAAGGATGAGCAGTGAGTTTCAGGGAAATGAGTTAGACACACTATTTTAATTGATATTCAGTAGCATTTTGCGACTTAGATCCTAGAAGCTCTCTGGAAATCCTAGACTAGGCCAGGGGGTGATCCACCATTTCAGCACTGTGCTTAGTAGTTTTATCCTCAAATAATTTTAGTTAGGGACACTCCCAACATCTATCTCACAAATTACATATGGAGTCACATCCCCTGCAGCACTGGTAAGATATTGTATCATGCATCTTTTCCAGCTTATGACTGGAAAAGATAAGATCTGAAAAGAATTTGGTGCTGAGGTAGGTGATGAAATTCTGCTGCTATGTTAGAATATTTCTGGAAAGAATTGTTGAGTTCTGAATATATATTCGATTTCCACAGGCTTCTAGGTGCTTTTGCAGAGGGACTACAAGTGTTCATATGCAGATAGAACACCGTAACTATCAATAATCCAATGACATCCAAAACTCAGGAAACACTTTAGTCCAAAATCATAAATGGACTAAGAGTCATTCATACCTTTAACATGATATGCAAGAGAATTTGATATTGGTTATGTTGGGAAAGTAAAAAAACATTTGTCTCAAGATTTACTAGTGTGTGCATAGGTAAACACAACTCAAATCAGCCCTTTACTGCAAGGGGCTGCACCCAGGCAATCTGGGACAAGACTACAGACTAGGAGAAGAACTCGTTGAGAGAAGCTCTGCAGCGAAGGACTCAGTGGTTCTGGTGGATGAAAAGCTTGACATGAGCCAGGAGTGCACGCTTGCAGCCCAGAAGGCCAACTGCATCCTGGGCTGCATCAACAGAGGAGCGGCCAGCAGGTGAAGGGAGGGAATTGTCCCCTGCTACTCTGCCCTTCTGAGGCCCCACTTGGAGTACTGCGTCCAGGTCTGGGGTTCCCAGCACAAGAAGGAATTCCATCTGTTAGAACAGGTCCAGCAGAGGGCCACAAAGATGATCAGAGGACTGGAGCAGTCCTCCTATGAAGAAAGGCTGAGAGAGCTGGAGTTGTTCAGCCTAAAGAAGAGAAGGCTCTCGGGTGACCTTATTGCAGCTCTCCAGTTCTTTAAGGGGGCTTATAAAAAAGATGGAGAGCAACATCTTACTTTGTCAGATAATGACAGGACAGGGGAGAATGGTTTAAACTAAAAGAGGGGAGATTTAGATTAGAGGTTAGGTGGAAATTCTTAACTCAGTGGGTGGTGAGGCACTGGCACAGGTTGCCCAGAGAATGTGTGGATGCCCCATCCCTGGAGATGTTCAAGACCAGGTTGGATGAGGCCCTGAGCAACCTGATCTGGTGGGTGGCATCCCTGTCTATGGTGGGGGGATTGGAGTTAGATGAACTTAAATGTCCCTTCCAACACAAACCATTCTATGGCTCTGATTCTTTAAAGATGCTTTTCAGCCTTCACTGCCCTCTGTGCTGAAGGCATGAGAACAGCTATTCAGCAGGAGAGAGGAGGAGGAAGGAGACCACTGCTGTTCTGACTTTTCTCTAGCTCCTTGGGTATAGTTTGGAAAAGGGCATATTTTTATTTAACCCACAGCATTTGGCACTGTATCTTAGATGTTCAGTGCAGTTGTGAACATGGATGGTTTCTTAGACTGATATGCGTAATAAATTAAGGTTAGCCACCACTTATGATAAACTGCACAAAGGATAGCTAGACATTGGTAGCAGTGTGCTTTAAGGAAATGAGGATGCTATGCACCGATTTGCTGTAAGGACCAGTAGGGCAAACTGTGGGGAAGCAGGGAACAGGGTTAATGAGACAGGCATACTTTGTACAGCTATCTCTTGCTGAGACACAAGTGGGGAGAAAGTGGACCTGCTAGGATATGCCTACTGGCTCCTAAGCTGGGAGAAAAGGAACTACAAAAATACAGAAATGGAGAGTGGAAAAAATCATCTTGTTCTTTTAATGCACCTACATCAAACACTTTGGGAAGCAATGTTCCAGCACTCTAAAACAGAACACTATTTTCTGATCATCAGTTTCTGACAGGTTGTCCATTTACAGATGAGTCAGACCTGCCTGTTCACTCTTGCATGGAGAGCTACCTGCCAGAGGCCAGGAAGAACTGATAAATTAGCTTGATATCTTGCATGAGGTCAATCTGTTATCTGAACATGGACCAGGACTTTGCTTTGCGAAAAGGACCCTGCCTGACAAAATCTTACAGTTGTGAAGCACAGCTCATATAACTAGCTCCCACTACCCCACCAAAAGTGTGGTTTCAGGTCTCGTGTCTGAAATATTTCTTTCTCATCCCTTTTATGTCACCATGCATCTATATTTCTAAGTGGAGGCACTATCTCTTCTTCCATTTTACCTTACAATGAAGCAAACCAAACAAAGAGGTATCAAGCCCCTGAACATCAATGAATGGAGAGAATACATGCATATTCCAGAATGTCCAAACTATAGACCTAACATCCTGAGATGCAACAAACACAGCTTTCCTATTGTCTGGGTGACACCAGCTGAGCTGAATGGAATGGACCAGGGGCGGGGGAGAGGAGGATCAGCTGTGGGCCTGATCCCAGCTGCATCCAACCAGCTTTGTTACAGGCAACAAAGAGCAGAAGAAAAGACTTTTGTCTTTTATTGCAAGAGCAACCAACCTCCATCTCACTGGCAGGGGTGACGATTAACCGGAGAGGATTCATTTATTGTTTGGCACTCAAGATCTCCCAGCAGTAGTCCACTCCAGTGTGCTAAAATAATGGGAGGTGCCTTGTTTTTGTAAATGACTCAGTCTCTCTTTGTCTCTCTCTGCGCCAGACTTCACAGCCTGGAGGAGCTGGTTGGCAGTGTTGGAGAGAACTCACTGAAAGATGACTATGGAAAAAAGATAGAGAAAATGTGTGAAAGAAATTGCCACGACAGGCTGAAGATTGAAGTGAGGTCTCCTTCCAGTGAACGTGGAATAAGCAAGCAGTGCAGTGCTGGGTTGACAAACATTTCATGAAGGCTCTAGCACCCCATTTATAAAATCCCTTTTGGGACAGCTAGCAACATAGGCTACTTATATCAGGATCTATAGCCTGGAGTTTTATGGAAGAACTCTTGAACCCTGGCAAAAGGACATAACACGAGAGTAAATACAACACAACAGCATCAGTCTGTACACTAAGACCACGAACTTCCCATCAGCTCAGGTGGGAAAGAATGAATCTTGTTCAGGGACAGAGGTTTGTATCAGAGAAGCCTGCTACCAGACGCATTTTCCTGATACTAATCCTATTCTTCTGCAGTGGATCAAGTAATTTTTGTATGAGTATTTTTCCTTGGCTATAGAAAAAAAGATATTTAACCAAAACAAATCTGCTGCCAGAAGACATCAGTCTTAGCTTCTTGGGACTTTATTATAAGCACCAGCTACCAATTGCTGACTGTCATTTACTTTTTACTGCAGAGGTACCTCACACATTGACACAGATCTCCTGGCAGTGCCGGCGCTTTGCCATCCTGCTGGAAGCAAGCATGTGCAGTCCTCCAAGACATGAAAGCAACTTAATTAGTTTTAGTGCTAGAAGGCACTGACAGAAATATTTTAAATATTCTCTTGCAACACTTGTTCAGGAGTGCAGGAAAATTCTTCCCCAAAAATATTTTTGTTAGTTCAGAGAGTAGAGAAATAAAGCCTCATAAGACTTAAACCCTGTTTGGTTACCAGTCTGCCCCTGCTCCAAACACTTAACATTTCCTCTTTCACACACAAGTAACTCAGTCACTTGAACAGAGGCTACAGAGTGTCAGCATCCTTATTTCATCCAGTTAAGGCTGTGAAGAAAGGCAAGAGAATCATGCATCTTCATTAAGAAAAGCTTTGAAATATGCTTTTAAAAATCTTTGCAAGATTTCCAACAAACCAAATAGAGGATAAATTTTATGTTTTGTTATTCATTTTTCTTAAATATGTGGATGCTAGTGAAAACTGCCTGACCTGTGATCTTTCACAGCAGTAGACAACAGACCCAGACACAGATTTATTGCACTGATACCAATCCTTTGGATGTAACTGCCCACCAATGAGTGCCCTTGCTTAGCCTCAGACAACAGTAGGAGTTGGCAATCTCTCAGGTGCCTGACCTCAGCCAGCACAGCCTAGTGGCTTCCATACATGGCTGTTCCTAAGTGAAGATGTTCCAGTGATGCAGGCCTGGTACTGCATGAGCTGCTTCTGTGCACACATATTGACAGGGAATCTAAGTGGCTCCAATTCATTTCCAGCTCCCCCAGCATCTGATCAGACATGTGTTTGATCCTTATCAGTTTGACTGGACCAATGCTGGAAAGTGCAATCACTATTGCTTATCCTTGAAACTATCATTGATTGTTTCATAATCCATTTCCTCCACAACTCTGTTTTTAAAGATTTTTAGCATGCAAAAAATTATCACCTTTTTCTGTAGAAAAGGCCAAAAAAAAAACAACCCAACCCAAACCAAACCAAACCAACCAACCAAACAAATAAACAAAAAAAAAACAAACAAAACAGTTAATTGCAGCTCAATTTAATTTCCAGGGATCTTTAATTTAAGTTAATTTTAAGAACTTTCTTTCTTGTCATCTCTCCCTTTCCCTCATTACCCTTGAGCAGCTTCTCTTTTTGATAATGAAACACAATCTTAGCCCAAAGTTTCCTGTGATATACTGCAGGATTTTTCTCTGTGTTCCTATTTCTGTTCTTCATTGCTTGTTGATCTTGAGAACAGTGGGTAGAAATAGCACTAACAGCAGAGACAGACTAGCTGGAGCAGAGAAGAGGAAAAAAAAAAAAAAAGCTCAAAGCAATACTTTCAACACATGCACACCCTGGACAGCCTGTGATTTCGGTAGGATGCTTTTTGAGAATGAGAGCAAAAGAGGAAATTTTAAAACGGGCTTTGAAGGAAGTGGCTAAGTGAGAAGTAAGCAGTAAGTCAGATTAAGGACTCCTGATGCTGTGTGACTTTTGGTAATTTACTTAACTCTTCTTCACCTCATAGATGAACTTCAAATCATAATCATGATTAACAGTTGTGCTGTCCTCACACAACAGCTCAGAGTTTTTATTACTAATTGAATTATTTTATTTCATATTTGCCATTGTTTCTGCAGTACAGCCTCTATGTAAATATATTTATCTGGTAGCTATTAAATTTAAGAACTCAACGGTGCTGTCTGTATCAGTTTTACATTAATTGAAATTATGCATTATAAAACATTTTAATTATCAGCCCAGCAAGGTGGGAAATGGAGCCCATGGGCAGCGTTTCCCCACAGGGCGTGTGACATGTGGGTGGCAGTGTGCTAAACATCACAGAGCCAAGAAGCTGTTTTCCCATATACTGCTCATGCTCCCACAAGTCACTCTTAGCCTTCCCAGGCACACACCACGGCACTTGCCCCGCTTGCCCACTTGACGCCCATCAGGGAGGGTGGAGGGCGGCTCCTCCTGCTTACCAGGCACAGCCCCATGGCAGCCCATGCTTTCTTCCTTGCCAAGAGAAACAGTGTTTCACAAACATTCTGAATTTTGTTTTATTTTTGCTCTATCGTCAGCACACTCGTTAGTTGAAGCCTTAGAACAAGCTGAAAATGAGCTACAGATGGGCACTCAGTGCAACAGAATTCTACTATTTAAATCCTGTTATGTACATGTCTCTCACCCAAAATGCAAAACATAGTGAGAACTGGCAAGAGTCAGCCAATCTCCATTGCTCAGTTAGAAAAGAGAATTAAAAATACATTAATAGAATTAGATACATATATCTATGTTAGATTTTTAGAAAACCAGTCTTGAAAGGGAAGATGCCAAGTACAGGATCAAACCAACAAGCAGAGAGGAGAGGCTGAGTTTGCTGCTGTGTCAACTGATCAGCAGTACATACTGCAGCATTAAACAGTCCCTCTCAGTGTAACAGAACCACAGAATGGTTACGTTTGGAAGGGACCTCTGGAAGTCATCTGGTTCAATCCTTCTGCTCAAGCAGGGCCACCCGGAGCAGGATGCCCAGGACCATGTCTAGGCACCTTTTGAAGATCTCCAAGGAAGGATACTCCACAACCTCTCTGTTCCAGTGCTCTGTCACTCACACAGTAAAGCAGCACTTCTGATGTTCAGATGGACCTTCCTGTGTTCCAGTTTGTGCCCATTGCTTCGTCCTGGCTCTGGGCACCTCTGAAAAGAGCCTGGCTCTGTTCTCTTTGCACCCTACCTTCAGGTATTTATGGACATCAGTAAGATGCCCCCTGAGCCTAGTCTTCTCTGGGCTGAACAGGCCCAACTCCTCCAGCCTTTCCTCACAGGAGAGGTGCTCCAGCCCCTTGGTCACCTTGGTGGCTCTCTGCTGGACTTCTTCAGTAAGTCCATGTCTCTCTTGTGCTCGGGGGCCCAGAACTGGACACGGTGCTCCAGGTGTGGCCTCACCAGTGCTGTGTAGAGCGGAAGGATCACCTCCTTAAACCAGCTGGCAATACTGTAGTGCCATGCAGACAAGGGAAGCTCCTTTTCTTAGTAGATTCTTCCTAGCTCTCTGGGCTTGTAGATTTTAATTTTGCTGTGGTTTCTTTCCAGCACAACTCTTTCAGCTTCAGAAATATTTCTCTCAGTCTAAATGGCCATATCATCAGTGTGCACACAATAGTGACATTAAAAGCCAAATGGCTGGGTTGTACCAGTGTCATTCAGTCATAGCACAACATGCTAAAAAGTCCTCCAACCTTCTGACATGGGCACACATGCAGACACTCCATGGTCTCTTTAGACTCCTGCAAAGTAAACGCTGAACTTCACCGTCTCACAAGTGCATTATGAGGGTGTGCACATAAGCAGCATCTTAAAGACAATGGTGGTGTTATTTTCAGTATTTATTTCCTTGGTCCTTTGATCAGGGATGAGGTGATGCTTTCAGAAGCCTGAGAAGAGGTACATGTTTGTATGAAGTTCAATCTCTTTCTGTTGAACAGATAACCACAAAAATTATATAGGAAATAGATTTTGCAGCTTGTCTCTTCCATGACACATTGTTAAATACATTATTGCTTCATCATCACTTGTGGTTTATTTTGGCAAGCCCACAACATCACATTTCTCAAAGTCTTCTGTACCTTAATAAATCCAAGCACATTTAGAATAGAGAAAGGAAGAAACTAGATGCATTGTGCACAACTGGTAATAGTTTCCTGCCACGCCTGATTAACAGAGTGAAAACAAATCTCAGCTTCTGTTGGAAGGGGTTCCATCCGAAATATAAGCTGTGTAACTTGCCTTTAAGGAAAAGAGGAAAAAGGACTCTAGCTGTGGGGAGTGTTTTCTCTTTTTCTTTATTTTTTTGGGGGCTGGGGGTGGAGAGGGAGTATATTTTGTTTGTTTGTTTAGTTGTTTTGGTTTTGTTATTTATTTATTTTAACAAATAGTTTGCTTATATTATGAGGGAAGAGAGGAGGCAGTCCTGCTAAGCAGGACTATGACACTGGTTCTGCTACATTTCCTGCCAGCAGAACTCTTCTGCAATCAAAAGTGAATATCCTAGTGCATATGTCTTGTACATCTTGCTATGCAGAGACCATGGACTGCACTTGGTTTATGTTGATGTGGTGCAGCAGTACAACAGGATGAGTGGTGAGATTTGATATCTAGATTGGAGGAACTACCTCTTCACTGGTCTAAACATGACTCCAAACAGAAAAATTCCTACCTCCTACCCCCTTTTCATTTCATCATGCCAAGTTACATGATGTCATGAATCCCAGATGCAAAATCATGCCTATTTTATAACCCAACCACTACCTCTGTTCTAAATATGCTTTTTTCAAAGGAAAACCTATTTGAGGTTAAATAGACAGTTCACTGTTTTTCCCCCTTTTTATTCATGTAGCAGGTTACTTTCCATTAATTCTGGCATCTCCTCTTCATTACAGTGTTCTTAAAATAGTGCATCAGAAAACATCTTTTATGTCTTGTGTATAGTTAGTGCACCTTCCAGGGTGCCCTTTGTCAATGATAGTGGTTGGTGACTGTGTCATTTTGCAAAAGTTATTCATTCTCTGTTGTTAGTATCTGTAAATATTTTCTGTGCCTATCAAGGCAGTTTCAATTTGCCACCACCAATAGAGCCAAATACAATAACTTGAGAGGAATTGGTACTTCAAGGACATTTGTTACTTCTCTTTTGAATCCAGATATAAGGTTAACTTGAGAATCCAAGACATTAAATGGTTTCCTATAAATTTCCCTCGTTATCATTAGTCTTCTCTTCCTGTAGCTCTTCATTCTTCATTGATGGACTGTTTTAAGACACTCACAGAAATTGGTGCTGTACTTACAGATGGGTAAGTTTTCTTCCTCCAGCTAATATTCAGCAAGCAACCAGTCTGTGCCTATGAAAAGTTTTTTAGCTGACTGCAGCTGAACTTCGAGAAACTCATGAAAGCGAATGGTTAGCAGGTGAATATGGATGTTCTACCTACCAGGTTTTTATTTAATTATCTTATAGGAATTTGGAGTTTCCCAAAAACAGGTAGGACAGCCACTCTGAACACTCCTATAAGACACTTCATGTAGCTGGGAAGGGAATCCAGAAGGGAAGATGCAGAACATGTAATGTTAATATAAAAATATTGAAAGAAAAGAAGGAAAGAAGAACCTTATTTTGTTTCTAGCCATGATGAATATATCATCAATCCCTTGTGCTATTTCCACAACACTCTGGCAGTTTTTCTTATTGCGCTTTTCATGGCACATTTCAGAACACAGCTGGTAGCTGCAGGCCAGAGTGAAATCAAGCAGGACAGTTAGAGACATTCTCACAGGTTATTTCAGACTGGGAAGATACATTTTTGTGATCACAGCAGCTCAAAAAATCAGGAGCTGAACTGTGGCAGGGAGAAGAACAGTGTTGTAGTTACATGCATAAAGTTTTATAAAGTCCTCAATCTATGCGCCTTGTCAAAATTTACAATAATTTAAGGTGCTTATAATTCCTCCAGGCATGGAACTCATAAATATTACTCAGTGCTATTTGTCATTGGTTTCTCTGTCATGCATAAAATAAAATTAAATACTTATCTCTATATCGTTAACGTATTAAACATTAGGATTTATGGGGTTTGAGATATTACTTGTGCTGAGAACATTAACTTCCTGATGAAAGATCTAAATGCAAATAGAAGGAATGCCAAAATATCCTGGAACATAATTAAGGATACTGAGGTGTGAAGAAGCCCTAGGCACAGGAATGTGCAGTTTTCTTACTTCCAGTTTCATGGTGGGCTAGTTTTTTTTTTGTTCCACATTTCTATCCACTGTCCCAGTGTGCCATCTTGCTTCTTCTTAACCAGTCATCAGATGAAAAAAATGTATGTGCATTCGTACACAGGTTATCAAAGAAAATGAATTTCTGGCTTAAAAAATCTCCTTGCTGTCTGTACTGGGAAACAGCAACTCAGTGATGTCTAGAAGGTAAAAAATAAATTTAAAGATATAGACTACTTTTTTTGATATGAAAAAAATAATAATAATAAAAAATCCCTTAGTAGCTTTACTTGGTTTGTTGCTATTGTTGATACTCAAGGGTTCCTGAATGTATGCATTGAATGAGGACAAATTTTAAGTAAATCTGTGTTTCTGCAGCATAATAGAAATGCTTAATGTGCTGTTGTATAGCTCCAACCAAATATGTATGCTATTTTATCTACCCAGTGTAGAATAATTACCAGTCACTCACCCTATTCCCATATCAGTAAGCACATATGAACGATATAAAACTGTGAGCCATAGCTTATTGATAATAATGATAATAATGATAACAATGATAATAATGACAACAACAATAATAATAATAAAAAGGGATCTCTTTCTTGTCAGTTGTCTCTGACAAGATAAAGGAACATAGGTGTTCCCAATATTTTGGAAGACTAGAAGCTACTAAACATCTTTTGGAAGTTGGATAAAATATTTCCATATGCTATAAATGGGGCTCCAGTTTGTACCAGTTCTCCCCTTAAGAATAACATTTTCCTGGTTTTACTGGTCATTCTGTTAAGAACTTTGAGGTATACTGATTTCCATTTTGTTTCTCTTCATGTCTGCATTTTTCTGAAGAAATTTGAATGTGATAATCCATCAAGCAATGTTTACTGCTCCTACTGTACATTTCCATTTTGTCATTTAAAAGGAATAAAATGTCCTCTATGGAGGCTTCGAGCAAAATTTTGTTTTCAGCAACATCTGTTATTTTTATTATCACAAAAAAATGCTTCCATTCCTGGTGCCAGTATGTTTTAATAAAGCGTATGTGCCTGAATACACAATTAAAAAAAATAATAATAATCAGGAGAGTTTTGTTTTCTAAAAAATCATCATTGTTATCATCATTTCAGTTGTTTTGTTCATTTGTTTTTCCTCAGCGATGATGCCTGCAAATTAGAAAAATCACACTGATTTTCTTTTGGGTTAACCATGCTAGAAGGCACCACAAGAACTCTGCAGCTTTCATTTTATATCCCCATCAATTTTCTGTGAATTAAGCCATCTAGCAAATAACCCTTTTAAAAATGTTTTTTGGTTAAAGATTTTTCACATCAAACTTGATTTTGGTGTGAGAGACTCCCCATGAAAACACAGTTCTGTTCCTATCTTTTCCTGTATCTGTTAACATTTTCTATAATGAGCACATGTATCCAGGCAAAGAATTATCAGAGAGTTTTGGTGACCAGACTTCTGAATTTTTGCAAGTACAGCCTTGAATGGTGTTGAAAGCCTGGCTAGCTTAAAAACATAAGGAGTTACTAAGAGTAATTTTAAACCTCTTTCATTTCCCAACTTATATGAGTTTGATTAAGTTAATGGATTTATGTAAACACTGACTTTGATCCTGCAGTTTTAGTAAAGGTGGGAGGGGGGTCTGTCCTGGTTTTGACTGGTATTTAATTTTCTTCCTAGTACCTCGTGTTTTAGATTTAGGTGTTTTAGATTTAGGATGAGAATAATGCTGATAGCACAGGGACATTTTAGTTGTTGCAGAGCAGTTCTTACCCTGAGCCAAGGACTTTTCATCTTCTCATACTGCCCCGCCAGCAAGGAGTCTGGGGGTACACAAAAAGCTGTGAGGGTAGTAGGACAGCTTACCCAAACTGGCCAAAGGGGTATCCCTGCCATATGGCATCATGTGGAACAATAAACTGAGGTAGTTGGCCAGAGCTGGAGGAGGGGTGCTGCTTGAAGTCTGGCTGGGCATCAGTCAGCAGGTGGTGAGCAATTGCATTGTGCATCAGTTTTTTATAGAACTTTATCATAATTATTATCATTATTTTCCTTTCATTTTCTGTCCTATTACACTGTCTTTACTCAACCCATAAATTTTACCTTCCACCCTCTCCCCCCCCAGCTTCTCTCTCCCATCCCACTGGGAAGGAGAGGGAAGGGAGCAAAGTTCTGTGTGGTGCTTAGCTGCCTGTTGGGTTTAACTACAACAGGGTCAGATAATTGTGTGCATACACATGATTTTATTCAGAGAAAGAATCATCCTGTGAGCACACAGAGTGAGTTTAAGTCTACACTACTGATGTTCACAAAAGATGTTCCCGTATAGCATTGTATGGTCATCTGCCAGGGGAAGGAATACATTCACATAATGGTGAAATAGAAAATGACATCTAACACAATGGAAGTGCCCATCTCCATCTTGACTAACATGAGTAAAGCATGATGCAAGTATCACTAATAATTAGAGATTCACAGATGGGTGCTGCATGGTATCATGTCCTGGACTAATAGTAGGCATTAGAAAATACATGGTTTTGGGGAAAAGTTGGAGGTAAGAACAAATCTGAATCTATTCACATGCTCTCACAGAAGATAGACATTGACAAAAATTAAAATTAACTAGCCTTATGGGCACCTCAGTCAGACCCAGCTCCCTTCAAGTCATATACTCTCTTCTGTAAATTTCCCTCTGAAAGCCATATTCAGAGAAGACCCTAAAAATTTTACACCATGGTGATACTTCTGTACACACATAAATTTGTTGCTTCATCACAGGATAGCTTCACAGTTGTTTAGGAAATTTCGGGGGTAGGCTTTATCAGGACTCTTACCTAGCAATGTTCGATAACCCTAAAGCAACTGTTTTTGTCCTCTCTAAAGCTGAAAGCCAAGCTATGTCTCAAGATCACAGTTGACGGCCTGTGCTAAAACACAGATTGAATTTATGGGCACTGTAAACTCTCTTATCTCATCCCAGTAGACTAAGATAGGTATTTTTTCCAGAAGACATTTTATGCTCTACCTTGATCTATTTGATTTAAATGCTCTTAGTGAGATACTCCACCCATTGCTTATGAGACTTTGTCACAGCCCAGCAGAGTTCACTGCCAGCCCAAGTATTCCCATTATTCATTCCTTCAATCATTTCTGCTTTTACAATTCTAAATAATTCCTTTCCCGCTTATGTGTAGACTGTAACGTGTTTTCCCTGAGGCTAGCTAACTTCTGCCACTTTCCTCATCTCCCTCTTGGCCCATTTTTATTATGTTTTGGCTCTTGCTAATATTTGTAACTTTTTCCATTTAAGTTCAATTAAATAATTGTATTAATCACTCTATGAAAAAGAATAATTTAAAAAAATGAACGAGGTCAAACTTGACACCAATTGCTGGAAAACCTGAGCTTGTCTTCTCTACTACTAATGAGAAACAATGAACACTGATAAAGTACCACTGCCACCGTTCACCTATCACACTGTGGTTTTTTTCATGCCATAAGGCTGATTTTTCACTTCTCTTTGTCTACACTTACTTTTTAATATTGCATATAGTCAGCATTAGGTGTCATTCATACCAGGTACCAGAGTCACTCCATACCATTTAAACTTCAGCTTCCTTAATGGACAAGTGCACAGACACTATCACTTCCTTATTTTCAAGACAGTTAGGAAGAATTTGCATTGTCTTGATAGGTAATAAAATAGACTTGTTAGATTTGTGCAAAGGACCACATAAAATTTGTGCCGTCCTCCAGGAGTGAGCAGAAGCCAAATATTCCCCAGTATACAATGCATTACAGATAGGTACCCTTCTCTTTGTTCTGATGAAAGTACCTTTCATAGGGTTACTGTTTAGAGATAGGAACAGATTTATCAGATTGTCAGATGTTTCAAAAGATTTCCTGTTTTTGGGTCTAACATATGCTTTTTCTCACTAAAAAATAGTGATTGTTCTGCTTAGTTCACCATTCTCAACTTTCTCCAGATTTGACTATCATTGCCTTTAAAACAATCTCTTTAATCAACTGTCTTCTGCACTGAGATGCCTCTAGAGAGTACCATATGCTCAGGACCATCATACAATATTGTGTTGCCATTCCTGAGTCTGACCTGTGACAGGACAGCTCTTAGTTTCCCAAGACTGCATTGACTTCCTTGTGATCAGCAGAATGCTTCTTTCAGAAAACTTCACTCTAATCTATGGAGGTTATGAAGATCTATTTATTGACATGTCAAATTGCCCTTTCTGATTCAGGCTTTTGTTGTAGGTGCATGTGACTGGGACTAACTTTTTTGAGGAAAACATGACATAATTGGCAGCTGATTTCAGCTCCAGTTGGTATCGATTTTTTGTTTGTTTGTTTGTTTTGTTTTGTTTTTGATATAGTTTTTGGGAAAACAGCATTCTTTTCTCTTGTTACTTATACTGTACACAGACTAAGGATTTTTATTATGTATCAACAATTAAAAGAACAGTGGCACATTCACTGGCCAGAGGCGCAGATTTTTCTTTTTAAGTCTAAAGAATTTTGAAAAATTGAAGAGCCTAGTATTTATTTGGATTAATTTATAAAATCTAAAATGAATATTGAAATGCCAGCAATGTGATTTTCAGTATAAGAGACTTCACTTTTTGGAGGTCTTTTCTCATTCCATGCACTGTGGATGTTTAATTGAAAGGTTACACACAAGGTCATCAGTAAGGCTCACAATGCCTCTAGCCTTACAACACACTTAACTTCAAAGGGATTGGCTACATTCCTGAGCCTTGTACCAATAAGCACTAATAACACTGAAAAATGAAAACCGAAACAGATGTCTCCAATAGCATTGATTCTTATTAGCTGTTCACAGCTATTCTTACACCTTTAGGCATAACGAAGCAAAGCCTGTGTGCTGGGTGTGCAGTTGCAGAGGGCCTTGGTAATGCCGTTGGAATGTTCCCCTTCACTTTTGCTCACTGCATTCTTGACAGACTGTCTCCATTATAATCTTAAGAAAACTTCTTCAAAATGTCATTTAAAAATGCATCAAATATCTAAACTGTTATTTAATAAGGGCAGGATTTGACAGTAAAGTTTATTTCTTAAAATTAACTGGGAAAAAAATGTGATCACGTACATTGGAAAGAATAATCTGAACTGAACATGTATCTGTGCCTCATTGCAGACTCTAGATCTTTTATGACCACCCAGAAGGAGATTAGGGCAGCTCTGTGGCAAGGTAATGGAAGAATGGCAATCAATATTTGTTTTGTTTTGATTTGTTTTGTTTTTGTTGTTGTTGTTAAAAAAAAAAAAAAGTGTTGCACTTCTATGCTGTAAATAGCTTGATCAGACAAGTAATAGACATTAATGCTTTCTGCAGTCTCTTCAGTGAACAGATGCGAAACTGATTTTTCTACAACCCATAAATATAATGAAAAACTACAGCCTTGCACACATAAAGTCTGAAACACCCCACTTGCTTGTGTTTGCAGACCTTCCTTGTCTGTCTGGTTTCTAATATATTTTTACTCATGAACCTCATCATTCTAGTTAGAATAAAGAAGAGCCATGATAGACATGTAATGATCTACAGGGAAGAGATTTTAAACCTATTTAACTTATGGACAGTGGTAGCTGCTCTTGCTGAAGAAGGAGGTAAAATTTCTATTCTGAATGAGGTGCTTGGTAATTTGAGAATAACCTTCAAAGTGGACTAGCAATCTGCATTGCAACAGGAAAGGCAGAGCTAATGAGGACAGGCTTGGAAAAGGATTGCATGAACAAAGCATTGGACTGTGCCAAGGTTTGCAGTCCAGCTAGTACACTGATACAGGTGCCAGGAATTCACACATTTCCATCGTTGGCACAGTTCTGTATATGCACTGCTGAGTTTAGGTTTGAAAAGTTGGGGTTGTAGCATACTGCATATTCAGGATCGACTATCCATGTGGAAAAGTTAATACAACAGAAGACTATTTTGCTGTGGAGCAACTAGATGGATTGTCTATGTGATCAGTGAAAAGATAACGCTTAATACTATATGAAGCTTCCTTCCTTTCCTGCATCTCTCTTCCCTGAAGATCTCCACACATCTCTGGAAAACATTTTATGCTTCTGAAATATTAAGTCCGTATTAACCCTGCAAGTGAAGGTAATCCTGAATACCACTCTCAGCCCTCAAAGTAACAGAGCAAAATTGGGAAACAAAGGAAATTATGTCCATCCTGTGCTAAAAAAATTATCCATTTTTATATTAATCACACTTTTTAAGAAAAGTAGAAATCTGGTGTGATACACTTTTGGAAATGTTATCCGTGCTGAGAAGGTTTCTAGACAAGATGGATCTTCTGAGTGTTCATCTTGGCCAACACCAACACCATTGCATCATCTTCAAGATGCTCCTCTGATCACTTCCAGTTATGCATGTTAATTTAGGGCACTGAACAAACCCAGCCGCTATTTCCCATGCATTTTCTGACATTAGGACATTTGGTGCAATCAAATCAAGATGCTGTACTCTGACAGTGCCAGTGACACTGCTAGCACACAACATACCATATAACCTATTCAATTGTAAAAGTCACTTCTGGAATATTAAGAATGGGCCTGTGATGCCTGCACAGGTCTGCAGGGATTGTTCAGCTTGCTTGAGGGGAGGAGTTCATGGCATTTGTTGTATGCTACACCACACAGAACACATTAATTTGACTTTTCAGAGAAGAATACCCCTGAAGGGAAACATCATTCAAATGGCAGAAAAGGGAGGGGATATTTTCCACAGAGGGTGTGCATAAATGACAGGCTCACATACAACAAAACAAAGAAAAACACCTCTGCAGAGTTTCCTATTGTTTAATATACATACTTGTGAGGCTAAGGGGAAAGAGCAGCCATCTGCAGCTATAAATACAGTGTGGCTGCGTTGTGTCTGTGAAAATTTATCTTTATCTTCAGGGGAAAAAAAAACAGGTTATGTTTTGCTAGGAGTCCATAGAAATGTGAGTTTGTTGTTCTTCCAGGTTCCACCAGTGGCAGATGCATTTAGCTGACTAGTGACCATGTTTCCAGTTCCATACACAGAAACATTTCTGTCTCCTGGATGAGTCCAAGTGAGAATTCACGGCTCACAGAGATATAGGAAAATAGCACTCTGACTGAGCTGGAATCAGAAAGCAAGTCCAGTATCTTGCATAGCTACCAGCTTCCCTCTGCTTCCGATCAGCTTAATGTAGTCATTAAGGGCAATCCAACAGGCTTTGGAGCAAGCTGAACACTACCAGCTGATTCTGGTTTCCTTTACCTGCCAGTCCAAAATATTTTGTGTCAGTAAAGGCTACACAATGAGGTGGATCCAGATGCTTCATCCAGATGATACATAAAATTCAGGAAATTCAAGTACACATCTGGTTACTAAAAAAAAAAAAAAAAAAAAAAAAAGCCATAAAAACTGAATTTCTTATCAATAAATTAAATACATATACTTTTTTTTTTTTTTTTTTTTTCCCTAAGTTAATGTAAAGGTGGACTGGTGCAGGTAGCTTCAAGATCATTGATATTAGAGTCACTCACTTCCCACATTGCAGACTGAAACCTGAATGGATACTATGAACCCTGGTCCTGCTATTGCTGCTTCTAAAGTAATGCTGTGATAAAACTTAAATTAGAAGAGGAGAGAGCAATGTCTTTTGAACTGGCCGGCTGGCCAGGACTTTAGTGCTCTTGGCTGATTATCAAGAATTTAAGTAGAAACATTATCTTAAATTTTGATATAATAGATCCAGAGGAAAATTTCAGTGGTCTGTAGTGCCCTGTCAGTGAGATGAGAACTACGCCTGGTTAATCCTGTTGTTAGCTCTGTTGCCCACTGCCACAGGGATATCAGAAAGTCAAGCTTTGGTCCTGTTTTTCCTGTGTGCATACCTGCATGGTACTAGCCATTTAACTGGTCAGTGTAAAGTTGTGCTTGTTATCTGTGGGAACAGCACAGAGAAGTAGCATTTGGGGTAGGATGGTTCATCCATGTCCTGGACATTTCTGATGCAGGGAGCAAAGTGCAGATTTTGCCAATGTGTTAAAAACAAGTTAGAAAGAGACAGGTGTAAACAGTTGCTGTATACAGTAGAGCTTTCCCTTTGGGATGGAGGGAAGGGAGAGCAGGTCCCAGCAGAGAAGTGTTCCCACCACCTTGTCACTCCATGCACCCCAGCTGGCATATCCAGAGTAACTGCTGAGCTCTGGGCTGTCTGAAACTAAGCAGCCTTTGATCTCATTCATCACATGCCTCCAGCAGCAACCACCCAGCAATGCACTGCTTACCTGCTGCTCAGGAATGTGGTATAGTACATGGAAAATACATTGTGAACATGGTGGTAAATTCTGGGTTATATCAACAGGCAGGAAAGGACAGTGTATATATTTTTCTATATTGAATGTGCAGTAGAGATGATTTTTATCAGACTGCTGAAATAATTACTACTGGAAACATTGAAGTCAACTGTCTCATGGATATCTAGACATTTGAAATACCAACAGTTCATTTTGCTTCCATTTGTGGCATGAAAAAGGTACATAATGACTGTACTTCCCTGAGTTGTCATGCTGCTGCTTCTTACCTGTACAACAGCTTACAGTAAAATTACTACTGGAGGGAAATACCATAAATCTTTTTGCCTGCTGTTGCACTCACCTAGAATCATAGAATCATTAAGGTTGAAATCAAGATCATCTGGTTCAACCATCACCCTACTATCAATGCCACCTACAAAGCCATGTCCCTAAGTACCAGGTCCAACCTACTTGCAGCCAGCCTTGTATCTCAATGGCCCAGCCTGTTCCTGGGTAGAAAAGTTTAAGATATGGGCCATAGCTAGGGAACAAAGCTCACAAAGAAATAGCTAACATGGAAAAATAAGGAATGCAAAATAAACTCATTTTCAAAATAGAACTCATTGAGAGAAGCCCTGTAGAGAAGGACTTGGTGGCTCTAGTGGATGAAAAGCTTGACATGAGCCAGCAGTGTGTGCTTGCAGGCCAGAATGCCCAATGCATCCTGGGCTGCATCAACAGAGGAGTGGCCAGCAGGTGAAGGGAGGGAATTGTCCCCTGCTACTCTGCCCTTCTGAGGCCCCACTTGGAGTACTGCGTCCAGGTCTGGGGTTCCCAGCACAAGAAGGAATTCCATCTGTTAGAACAGGTCCAGCAGAGGGCCACAAAGATGATCAGAGGACTGGAGCAGCCCTTCTATGAAGAAAGGCTGAGAGAGCTGGAGTTGTTCAGCCTAAAGAAGAGAAGGCTCTCAGGTGACTTTATTGCAGCTTTTCAGTACTTAAAAGGGCACATAAAGATGGAGAGCAAATTTTTGTTTTGATAATTTTTGTTTTGAGATAATGACAGGACAAGGGAGAATGGTTTGAACTAAAAGAGGGGAGATTTAGATTAGAGGTTAGGTGGAAAACCTTCACTTACAGGGTGGTGAGGCACTGGAACAGGTTGCCCAGAGAATGTGTGGATGCCCCATCCCTGGAGATGTTCAAGACCAGGTTGGATGAGACCCTGAGCAACCTGATCTAGTGGGTTGTGTCCCTGCCTTTGGCAGGGAAGATCTTTAAGATCCCTTTAAGATCCCCTAGCTGATATTTTAGGTCCCTTCTAACCCAAGCCATTCTATGATTCTATGAACTCAAGGTAGATAGACAGATATAGGACATAACTAGAAGTGAGTAACCTTGCAATGACTTGAAAAACATGTCTGTTAGTTCTTGGCTTCAGACATACTTACTTCTGTACCGGAAAAATTTATTCCACAAGCTCTGTACTGGTTTATATCCCAAACGAGATTATTTTACACACAAGTATATTTAATTTGCAGTGAGGGGAACACCCTGGTTTGTTTTATGTCCACATGCCTGTTTAATTGGACTTCTGATTATTTAATGACACTGTTGTAGAGGTAGCTTTTATGAGACACAAAAGAAAATTTAATGAAAATTATTCACAAACCCAACTTCTGACTAGTAAAACCAAGAGTTTAATGTAAGAGGCAAAGTCCCCATCTGGTACTTCTCTTTGAAAAGAACAGCCCATATGAAGGATTTATTGTGGCATTACAATGCTTGATGTCCAATAATCTAGCCAGAGGAACAATATTGCCCTAAAGAGAGCCATCGGGCCCTGTGTGACATGGGTATTTGAAAGGATTAACTACACTTAAATCAATATGGGCAATGAAAACAGAAATAACCAATCTCTTAGCTGCTCAATTATTTAAGAGTGTCTTTATTCCCCACAGAATGGAATTAAACGCTTGTTTTAGAGGACTGACAATTAAATCCATTTCTTTAATGTCAAGATAAGGACATAGGATCCTTGACTGCAGTAGGGAATGAAGGAGTGACATTTCACAAAGCAGAATGTTCCAAAGGAATTGTTGGAGAACATTACAGGCAATGGCTTTGCTGTGCAGTAGAATTCACAGATATGCATGGTTGTGTCACATACCTCCTGCTCTCAAGAAACACCACATCTGCTTCCAAAGTTGTGCCTGTGTACCACTGCCACTGGCATCTCTGGCTGTCATTGTCAGGCCATGGTCTACTGTTGTGGCAGAGTCTGGGCTTGGGGAACAGCAGCGGATCCCCCACACTGCACCTGCCAAGGCTGAGACCATTGCAACATGCAGCTACTGCTCCTGTCTCCAAATGGGCAGTACACAGTCATCAAAGTCTTAACAAAAGACCACATCCAGGTACAGCTTCTTAGCTGTCCATTTCCCTTCCTACTGCTATGTCTTAAGAGTATAAAATGCAAGCATTAAAATCTGCAGAATGTTAGTAACTGTTATCTCAGCTGATAATATGAACGTAAGATCATTTTATTGAAATGGGCTGACAATTTTCCAGTTATGGGAGTTCTGTAAAAGTTTATTTGACCTATCCCCCTTCTCCCCCCCCCCCCCCTTTTTTTCCCTGTTAAGATAATGTTTTACAAAGCAAACACTTTGGCCCTTTATAATGATACTATTTCTGAGGTGTTTGTTCATCTTAAATGCAATGAAGAAATTCCTGATGTGTAGAATTTTAATAAGAAATTCTATTTTCAAATAATAACAAGGCAATAACGGAAGCAGGATGTAGGCAATATTTGCATCATATTGCACATATCCAACAACAGGAAAATATCAGATGCCTGCATGCCTTCTGTTTGAGTTCTTGGCCAGAAAATCTGAAAGATTTTCTTAAATTGAGGCAACTAAATGCACCAAGTATTCATGGAAAAATAAAAGTTCTAGTTGCAGTTGACCATCATGAATTTCTGTTTGCAAAGGCTTCTGAGAGTTACAAGACTGTCAAAATGGCTGATTCTTGAGTTTTGGCCACAACATGACAAATGAATGCAGAAGCCCTTTTCTCTGGCTTCTAACTGGTGTGTGAAAGTCTTTCCCAATTAGTCACTTGAATCTGCCATATTGGCTTCTTGCTGCCGTTGAGTTTGAAGTCACTATAGACAAGATCTTCCTAGATCTTTCATCCTTTTTTTACATTTTATAGGTCCATTTAAACACTACTGTGTTTTAACATGTTCATGTCTTTCAGCTGGAGAAAAAGTGTGGTCCAGAAAAGCTGATATTTTTTAAAAACCATTTGTGAAAATGTGTTGCAGAAAATCATTACTCATTATTTTTGTCTTGACACTTATAAGCATAATAGCTTGAAGGTATTGTTGATTAATGATTTTTTGTTTCTCTGATGTTCTTGTGCTAACTTGTCTGCATTTCAGAGTCATAGAGTAAGGTGGATAGCGAGAAAGAGAGAAAAAGAAAGAGAAAGAGAAGACAATTGTCACTTTGTAAACAGAGACTGTAGATTTTATGATTTTATGGGTTATATATGCTCTAAAAGCTTTGCATGCAATTCTCAACTTCAACACTGTTACTATTGACCAAATGGTTATACTGCTGCTATTCTGAGCCTCGCCCTTTGCACATGTCTGGTTTTGTGGTCACCCTGCTTGTTATTTTCTTGCCATCATTTTGTTGATCATCACCAAATGATTTATTTCCTCATCTCCTGCACAGCTGTTCATTTCTCTTTGGGGCATTTAAATCACTTTCTTTGCCCTGTTTGCCCTATTACTCCTCACACATTTCACAGTAGTTTCACCATTGCTTTGGCACACATCTTTCTACCACACATTAATCCATGTAAACTGCAGCTTTACTGATGTTGCCATCATTATTGTCCCCGAAAAGCTGACAATCTAGGTATACAATGATTCACAACAGGTAAAGATCATAAAAAGATCTGCAGACATAAGGTAATGATGAGACTATACCAGTCCCCGTGGTCAGATGTAGTTACAGCACGTCTGCAGTCTAAGCTCTGGTGATAATTTTATAGCTACAGATGCTTATTTGACATAGTAGTCTGTGCCTGTAATTGCACATGTGCAGAGGGAGAGAATGCAAAGCGTTGCCCCACAGAGAGCTGGACACAATCTTCAAACCATGGCAAAGATGCAATGCCAGTGCTTCATGGGATGAAGGGGGAAGCTCAGTGTACCCAAGCCCAGCCCTAAGCATGCTTTGCACTACCAAGTGCAGGTGGCTGGCTGTAGTGGAGAAGACACAGTAGACATCCTTCTGCCTACTAATTTTAACCCTGTAGCTCCTGCCAGCACATTTGGATACGTTCTGCTTTTGTGTAGAGTCACTATAGATTTGTTCATGTTTTACACAGTAAAATTTGACATCTCTGAAACGAAGCATGAATCAATGACTGAACAGCAGGCAATGGAGCTACAGACAGGCATGACTGTTCTTAAATTTTCTCAGTATTAGTTCTCATGCAAGACTGCACAAGCATCTGCATTCATCCACCTCTCCCAAACACACTAAGAGGTAAAAGCTGAAAGAAAACAAGCTGATTACGAAGTGACATGACTAATGTCACTAGAGAAACTTCTTGTGTCTCCTTTCTCCTTGCCCTTTTATAGTAGTAGTAGCCCATTTCCTGAAAAATAACAATTCTCTGTAGCAACATCTAAAGGCTTCTAGCTTTCTTCCTTCATCTTCCCCAGATGTTACTGTTTTCATACCATTTTTTCATGCACATGTCAGCACTCCTGATTTCAAATACGTGTAGACAGGAGGAGAGCAAGAGGAGCACTAAATCGCACTTCCAATAGGTAGGACTGCAGAAACGGAAATGCCATGAGATGAGAGCTTCTGTGATCCTTTTCCAGTCTTTTGAGATGAAATTATTAGCCAAAGCCTGTTGTTTAGTAAGTTATTGTTTAACATATAATTTCAAGGTAGCAATCTCCATATTCAGCAAAAATTTTCAGTAAAATGTATCTAGGTTTATACAAACTAGAGATAGGAAATGTATATTTGATTTGTTTCCAGATTTCAGAGCATAAGTACAATTCCACTTTAGAGGAAGTTTTTTTCCCAGCATGGAATTAATTCTACAAATCCAAACTGTAAGTATCCCTTCCTCAGCAGCTTACTTCTGCTGCACTTGAAGGATATGGACTTCAAATAATTGATGCTGCTGGCATGCTGTGAGAGTCTGTGAAACTGAGAACCAACTATTTTGGACATTAATCTTAATGCAATAAGCAGGATTGAGAAATTCAGAAATCCAAGTAGACCATCATTGAGCTTTCCCCATTTGTGGGGACTTCGAAGGGGATAAGTAGCAGTAGCACAAGCCCAGTGTATATTCAATCTCTCTATAGCACTCTCATGCTTTCTGCTGAACTGACATTTGTTGTTAGCAAAACTCCTGGCAACTAAAAGCCAAAAAGAGAATCTCTCACTCATTTCCTCATCGTTTATTCTGGTTCAGCTGCTGGTTGACTTGAAGGTTGAATTTCAGATACATTCACACTGAGCCAAAGGCAAAGGGAACTCTGTTTTTGTCATCATATTTTATCAATATACTTTCCCTCTTCTTTTACTATACAAGAATTACTGTTACTGAATATTGAAATGTAAATTCTACTCCAAATCAGTGTCCACAATGCAGGAAATATTTGCTCAAAGCTTGTACCTGTTTCCTCCCCTTCCCCCATTTAGACCTGACATCATTTTCTGATTCTCCTGTTGGGAAGATACAAGTCTCAGCTGGAGAGCTTCCACTAAGCCAAAGAGGAATTGTGCTCTTTGCTTACAGGACTTACTTCTATCAACTCTGCTCCAGTTGTTTTGACCCAGTCACCTATGGCTGCTCTTTGAAGGGGCTAGTTTATGCCTGTCTCTTGCCACTCATAAGTGGGAAAACTTGTCTCTCTCTGACAGAGCAAACTGCTCTGTTACTTATCCTCAGCTTGACAGCAGACTGGTCTGACATGGTTCTTGTCACTCAAATGCTGTAGAGCGCAGATCCCTTTAATCCATCCAACAAGAAGTTCTCTTGTCTTCTCTCAGCACAAAAACTAATTACACAGCAAACCACAAATGCATGGCTTCATGCAGGGATGTAAGGAAAGAAAAGACAATGTTTGCATGAGGTTATACAGAATACCACCTGATAAAAAGTCTGTCATGTGTTGCTTCCTTCCACACCTTTTCCCACACCTGAGAAAAGCCAGGTCACCAATTTGACTCAAGCTTAATAGCTAGATCCTTAGATACCTTCGTCTTTCCGAATGCCAAATTCAGTGTGCTCTTTGCAGCACACTGATGTTGTAACTACTCCTGATGCACATTTTCTTCCACAGGATTTGGTGTAATCTGCAGAAAATTATGCCCTTCAGCTCTGCGTCCACATAATTCATGAGCATTCAAATCAGGGACTACCTTTCAGAAGAACCACCAATGTTTACCTACAATCACAGCTGCAGACATTTCCCACTATGTTTGCCTGTGCCATGCTGAAACTGCATGGTCTTCAGTGCTCCATGCCAGGTTCCTGCTCTTATTTTTACTCATACTTTTAAAGTTTCATTAGAAGAGGGTTTCAGTCTCTTCTTGACGAGAAAATGGGGATGTTTTCCCCATGTTAATTATTTTTACTCTTTTCTAGTGCCATGTCAAAATCATGTTAGTGTACTCCATCTTTACTGAAGGAATTTAAGATTTTGTATGAAGACCAATTGCTCTCAGGATTGAGCTTTTCCTACTGCTACAAATAACTACCTGAAATACTGCTGAACTGTGTAAGTGTTGCCTGAATACAATGGCAATAGGAAACACTCCTGTGCAGTTTTCTCAATGACTATTTTAGTCACTTCATCATACTGACATTATGGCAGTCCCTGTGGCACTGTGGTTAAAACCTCACCCTACACACACACCCCTATCTCACCTCTCCCCCCACCCCACCCCCCAAAAAAACAAAAAACAAACAAACAAAAAAAAACCATTAACCTCTGTATTCAGATTACAGTTGAGAAGTTGTGAGAAGTTGTAAAGTAGTTTATACATGGGACTACATAGTAAAATGACATTAAAATATATTAAGTGAAGATAGCATCTTCCCATCTGTGTGTTAAGTGAGACTCGGGTCGTGTATATCATAATATATACAAATAAGGGACTGCAGTACATCACCACTAACAACTGTGTGGTATTTCCTTAAACCTCAGTACTATGTAAGAGACTAGTTTTGATGCAATTAAAAGTAAGAAATGGCTCACTGAGCCTAAATAATTGCTCTGGTGCATATAAAAAATAGAAAATGCTGTATGAGTTGTTGCTCAAATGTTCAAAGGTGAGATCCTGCAAAGGCTCCCAGCATCCACCCAGAGAGTCCCACTCACAGCACTGCACAGGCAGCTAACTGCTTGCTTGCTTTTTAACCAAAGGTATAATGAAAAGCCACAAAGATATGTCCAAATACCTCAGTTTACATGCTGCTATAGTGTAAATTCAGCTGATTGCCCATTGAATCGGAATCTTCTCCAAGGTCCTACAGAAAAATTAATTTATTTTAGTGTATCCAAGCTAAATTCTCTTTCCGTCTTTTAAATTAGCCAGAACCCCATCTTCTTTTTATAACTTTTTTTTTTCTTTTTTCTGACATGTCTTGGAAATCAAACAATCATACTAAAATCGAGTTATTGTAGAAAAAATACTTCTTACTACTCCACTCCCTACCTTCATGTTAATCATTTGTTATTTCAGTATACAGCTGCCTAGTGATAACCACTTAAATAATGGTGCTGATAGGTCTGAATTAAACCAAAATTATGGAGTTTGGATGCGAGCCTTTGGCCCCAGTCCTTAACATATGCAAAGTTTCATATCTCTGTGACTTTACCAAACTTTCTTCAGTTTACATTCGTATAACCAATATTAGCATGAGAGGTATGAAACTGAGATCAGGAACCAGGGTTCAACTCCTGCACATTCAGGATCTTATGATTCTTTCTTGGACAAACCACCAATTTTACTGACAATTTTTTGAAAGGACTGAGGTGGAATGATATTAGTTTTTCTATGCTTCACTGTGGAAACTTGTACAGTCTCTCTTCAAAGGAAAGCCATGATGAATTTTACTTTAATAGATAGTTGTGTTATTTTTTTAAATGACAATTCTTAACACAGAGCATTACGCTTTAATTTAGTTCTTTGTCCACTTGCTAACTGACAGATAGGAAAATAAAATTATCCAAGACAATAATTCATCCAGTGATAGTGCTTATTGCTTGTAGTGGTACTTGAAGTTTTGTGTTAAATAAATGGAAATAGATCCAGGTATGCTTAAGTAGAAAGATGAGGAATGAGCAACCGTAAAATAAGTCTAATCTCTCTAAGAGGAAGACTATTAGTGTTCACAGCATGGGGTGCACTGAGGGAATTTTAGAGTAACTCAGAGTTCCCAGCCTGGAGAACAAGGGCTCACAGCAGCTGGGAAGAAAAGAGCTGTTAAAACGTTAAGGCTATCCTCTTAAGAAGGGATCTGACTTGGACTGTATGTTTCAGGAGTACGCTGTGTAGGTTTGAAGTAAGCACTTTACTTTGTGGCTAGTTATTATAAGCTATTAGTACACATGTAATTAGATGTACAGGATTTGAATACTACATCTATCCTTTGCAGTCATCTCCAAAAGAAATTGTCTCTGATTATGAGTTACAGAAATGGAAAGCAAAGGATGTCAAAGAACAAGCTGTAAAATCTAAATCTAGATCTATGCTGTTTCAAAAAGTAGTAGGAACTTTTTATAGTGTATTCCTCTTTTGTTAGGCAATCAACTGGCCACAATATTATTATTAATTGTCAATAGTTCTGTAATGCAATTTCCTTATAGGACAGCTTTCAGCTATTGGAGTAACATAGGCTTCTTCTTCTAGGTTCAAAATCTAGTGTTTTAAATGCAGAATTGGCAATGGTTGCAGGGTACAAACTGTACTTTAAACTGGTTTAACTGTTTACTGCTTGTGTACAGCAAAGTGACATTTAACAGAATGGAAAGGTGTAACTTGCAAGAAGGTGAAGATTTTACATTTGACTGCAGTCATGACTGCCTGCATGAGTTGCACAGAAATGCAGTTGCTTCTCTGGATGAACAGAACTAGGTCATGTACAGCACTGTGCATCATCTCTAACGTACAGTTTTAAATAGCAAGAATGAAATACTTTAGGTATTTCAGTAATGTTTCAGGGAAGAATGCTTTTCACTAGCTGGCAGACTGCTGGTGCTACATGCATGTAAGAAGGGCAGCAGGGCATCCTGTGTCTGTATGACCATGCTCGTCAGGCATCATAAACACTCACTCACCTGCATTTGCAGAGAATGGGAGCCCTGCAGCCAGAACGCTCTCAGGGGGCTAAACATTTCTCCTGCATACCTTCAATTCACCTGTTTCTAAGATGTGCCCCAGCCCCTCCTCCTCATGAGTGCATCCTTTAATATTATTTATTAGGCAAAATAGCAGGGATAGGTTTAATCAGTGGAGAAGTGGGATGCTGATAGCCCCAGGGCTGACCCAGCTGTGTGATGGTATCTGCACTGCAGGACGATAGCATGGCTGATGAGTTTTTCAGCTTGAATCTCCATAGGCTTCATGTTCATGTGGGGAAGCCCATCTTAGATCTTAGAGATTTGCTCAGCACAGACCTGCTAGGCGGCTCTGTTGCTTGCACAATGCTTGTTATTTGATTAATTTCTTGGAACATAACATAGTCATGAATACTTCAGAAATCTCCCCAGATGTCCTCCTCTGTGTCTCTTCTACATTAATGTGAACAAAATAGATGGAGTCTGAAGTAAGATATTCCTTATAAATAAAAGATATGGCATGTCAAAGAAGGCAGTGACTTAGCACTTCTGTTTGAAAGCAGAGCCAGTTTTAAATATAGCAAAGCAGTAATATGTGTATGTGTGTACTGTTAGAGAGAAAAATTGGGGAATGTTGGTCTATTTTACTAAAAAGTAGTGCAAAGCACATACAGTATACTGCAACTTATTTTTAAATGTATTTGTTTGGGGATGGGCAAGTTCAAAACAACTATTAGTAGAAACCAATAATTCTGCTTATTCCTGTAAAAAACAGAGGGAGTAACTTGAAATTTGATCCTTTTTTTAAAATGCACTTTAACTCTAATAAAGCAACATTTCTGAAGTAATGTTTCTTATGTCTGTCACTATGGCAACCTGCTAGGTGCCAGTATGACAGGAAACCTACATTATGAATGCTGCATCCCAAGTGGTTGTATCAGAAGGCTAAGGCAGTATCATATATGCCAAAGAAACAAACACAGTTAAAAAGCTTCTTTTATTGTTTTTAGGCAGTTTGCAAAGGTGCTGAGCAGAATTTCTCAGCAAACCAAGAAATCAAACTGAAGACTGTCAACCAGCTAACTCTACACTTAACATTCAGAAAGCCTTTCAGACTATATTGCTTCCTCTAGCTATTCATTACTGTGACACAGAAATGATGGCTATCATTTGTGCTTTGATTACAAATTCTAAGAATTGCTTCTTTCATGTTTGTTCATCAAGCCAGTAAGAAGTTATTAATATAACTTGTTAATATTGAAATACTTAATATTAAATAGTAAATAAAGCCAAAACAAATTTTATCTGAGAAATTCTCTCTTAAATAGTCTTTAATGATTATTAGAGGCACAGCACTGCGATAACACATTCTGCTTTTCCAACATATCTTAAGGGGATACAGCAGAATGAGGAGGTAGTCTCAGGACAGATGTTAGTACACTTTTGTGTAAGCAATTCTAATTTATTGAGAAAGAACCAGTTTTGTTTTGATATTTTTGACCAAAACATGTTTTTCTTTAGAACAGCTACATTAGAAAGTATGATAGTTTATTTCAAGTTGGGAGAGGGAAAGGAAAAAATATTTTCAAAAGAAATGCTTTTTTCTCATGTGATCTTTAAGAGTATTTACAAATTAATAAGCGCTTTGCTTTTGTGTTACAGAACTTAAAATCCTTTAAGAAACAAGTTCAGACATTTTGCTGGAAACAAGTGCCCTGACCTGCAAACTAATGCCAGTTCTGTAGTCAGAGTTCTCAGAAGGATAAACATTTCTTGCATACTTATTGACAAGGACCTGCCACTCATACAAGACCTGCTTGGGAACCCCCCCCAAAGCAGAATGGTCTTTCCATTAACGCCCACAAGGTGAAGATCTGTCTCATATGCAGGCAACCTTAAATACTCGTCCTGCAATTGCTAACATCACTGCTAAAACTTTTATCAACTTCCACTAGGATTAGGAACAGAGCTGTACCACCCAGCATGCAGAAAGGTCTGCATGTGAGCAGAATAGTGCTTTGGGACCCTGACCCTCTATTCTGTACTAAACCAAGGGTCCCAACCAAAGTCAGCAATGAATAGGGTCTGAAGATCCTAAAAAAAACTACCTCTTCCTGGTATAGCTGACTTTTGGAAATAAAATGATTTTTATTTCCCCACCAAGTATCAAAGTATGGTATGTGAAGATATACCATCATGGTTAGAACATGGACTCACCACTTTTTTTTCCTCCAGGAAAATGGAAATATTAAACAGTCTACAGTAAAACAAAACAAAACAAAACCAAAAACAAACAAACATAAAAACATTGTTGGTACTCACCCATGAACTGCCTTCCTGTGAATCAGAGACAGGAAGCATTCTATATCTTTGGTGCAACATCTACCATACACGGATTTCTCCAGTTTCCCAGGGCAGAAAGCGCCATATAATAAACGCATTGTGGAAAATAGAATGCAATGGTACTAGTACAGACAGGCAAAAAAAAAAAGGGTGCAGGGGGAAGGGCAAAAAAAAAGTCCTAATTCCAAATGAGTGAACATCATACTTTTTAAATTTCTTCATTACCCAGGAACAGGAGAATTGTTTTGGGTCTTTTTTTTTTTTTTTTTTTTTTCCTAGTTGTTTGAATCGTACTGGACAAGGCTTCTAAACACTGCATCACTTTATTACAAGGACCCATTTAGCTTTCTATCCACTTTGCAATTAGAGAGTAAATGCAATATAATTCGAGAAGAATTACATATTACTTGAGACAGCCTGGTAATTATGCTCAGGATCATTAAATAATTCAAGAGCACCATGAGCATTGCATTTTTCCCCTTGTCATAATGCATACTGCATTAAGCAGGCATTTAATATTTTTTTTTGTTGGCTTGAACTCTAATCAAGAAATCTCCTAAACTTCACCTGAACAAAGAGCTATCATAAGTCTCTTACTCTTCTGCATCACAAAACATCATACTCTTTAGCCAAGCAATCACTTTTTCCACCTGGAAATCCTTGGTCCAATTATCACCTTAAGATGCCTTGTAAGGTTCTCATTACCTCCAAGATGAAAGGCTTGTGAGAGCTACACAGACTGAAAATACCAGACTGTGAGTTATTTATTTCACCTTAACTCTCCCTATCTACTAAGATCTACAGAAACTATTTGGGCTTTTTCTTCATTTGCTAGTTGGGATCCAAATATGATCTTATTTATAATCATTGTAATGCCAAAGGATAAACTATAGTGTCAACAAAGGTCTGAATCAAGCTCAGCAATGTTATCTTGATCTGACAACAGCGCAAGATCAAACATAGTGTTTTCTCTGCTGAGACTATCAATGGCTATCCAAAGACAACTGAAGGCTTATTTTTTTTTTTCCTGTTCAAAGTAAAATTATATCCAGCTAAAATCTGGAATTTTTTAATGAGTTTCAAGTTAAGGAAAAGACTGAATCTCCAATATCTCAGAACTTGTCTCTAGTCTTTGACTTTTACAGGTTATCCATGAAGGGAAATGGCCAACAATATTAATGCTGACTCTCCTAGGTACTGCAACAAACTTCATTGTGCAAAATAATATACATCAATACTCTTCTCAGGTTTTTCAGTGATTTGTGTGTACTTAAGGCTCAAAAGATACAAAGAAAAAGCAAGGGGAAACCTGACATCACTATTTCTACAATGCTGATTGCAAACAGCAATGTTTTTTAAAGTAAGTGTTAGGTGAATCAAGGGAGTTCCAAATTGAATGAGGTGTTGATTGGACTGGCAAATCAGTTTGGTCACCTTTGTGAGTGGCCCAAGCTACCTAAGGCAGAATACTCTTATCAGTTCACATTAAAACAAGATTCCCAATTATAACAACATTTTATGAAGTTTGTGTTTTCAGTTATAAATGAAAGCATATTTGTATCAGTAAGACAACCCTGTAACTACTAAACTTGCAGTTACTTTTTGCTTACAGGAGCTCATCTGAACTTCTCCAACTCATCTAAGTATCCCCATGGTAGCAGCCAGCAGGGAGGATATTTCTGTGACTACCCTATGCTTTGCTTGTCAAAGTAACTGGGGTGCAGTCTACAAGCATGACATAATGAAGAAAAGACAGGTTACTCAAGAACTGCCAGTGAAGCATGTATCTCTGCTATACATAGTCTCTAAGAAGTAGGATATCCAGAAATTTCCATGAATTTACTCACCACGATCATCTTTTCAGCAAAAATGGTGTAGAAGTGTGGACATACAGGGATATGACCAGGGTAATTACAAGGCAAAACTTCTGGAAGAGGAACACACAGGTTTCCATTTTTGCTTGAATGTAGTTGACTTGGTAGCAATGAAGAAGCAAATTACTTTGCAAAAAATAAACTTCTATCAACAAATAAATTGAAAAGCCTATAAAGAGATAAACAAAAGGAAAGAAAGGCAGGAAAGCTGCTAAAGAATACTTTGTTTCTCCTGAAATAGTGACAATAAAGGCTCTAATTCTATAGTGTATTTGTTGCACCTGAGTTCCTAAACTGATATTCCTGAAAAGTCCTGGTAGATCTTTATTTCTTTTCCATACCAAAACTGCAAACCTGTGACGCAAAATAGATCTGCTGCACGTATCTTATTGATTTGGTCTCGAAAGCTTAATTCCTGAAAACAATACTCTATAGAACTCTGATTTCATTATGCATACTAGTCCTCAGTGATGTCAGGAGCAGTGTCTAATAATCACGATGGTGATAGTGTTACTAAGTTTCTTAGTACAGACTTTTTAGGTGGTATGTTTATAAAGATTTTGGAACCAGTCAATATCTTACTAAGATCACTAATCTTAATCTTAAGTATCCTCACAAGATGGAGCTTGTGAGGAACCCAGACACAGCTTCAGCTGAAGCTGCAAATGTGTTGGAGGGTTCCTCTCCCACACTTAATAGAGTTTATTTTTTTTCTCCAGTTATTAGACACCTGCATAAATAAGATTGATGTCCAAACCCCAGCCACTATGGAAAGTTAAAAAATGCACCAGTGCAACACAATACTTGAATTTCCAAACTGCTTAAGGCTGATATACATACATATATATATATATATATATTTATATATATATGTAAGGCTGACATCAAACTGCAACAGGGGAGGTTCAGGCTGGATACCAGGAAGAGATTCTTCATTGAGAGGGTTGCTGCGCACTGGGAAAGGCTCCCCAGGGACATAGTCACAGCACCAAGCCTGTTGGAGTTTAAGAAGGGTTTGGACTTTGCACTTAGTCACATGGTCTGAATTTCTGGGTAGACCTGTGTGGAGCTAGGAGTTGGACTCGATGATCCTTATGGGTCCTTTCCAACTCAGGATATTCTACAATTCTATATAAGGTGGTGTCTCCAACTCAAGATACTCAACCCAAACTTGAGCCTTCATTTAACCTTCTTGTTTTAACCATCTCAGAGAAGTCTCCATTGATTTTTTAATGACAATTTTGGTTAATATAATTTCCTAGGAAGAGGGAGTCTGTGTCTGCATAAGCAGCAGATTTAGCAAACCACTTAGAGATCTTAAACATTTTGGGTTTCATACAGTAACTTCTAGGTTCCCACAGATATTCAAAGATGTAAAATAAATAAATAAATGAAAATTTAAAATAGAAATATATATATTTTTTAATTACAGATTCATAAAAAATGCTGCACAGTTGGATACCTGTGTGAAAGGAATAACTCAGGGAATTTGCCATAACCTATCAAAGAAGCAGAAATAAGGAAGACAAAGACATCTTGTTTTTCTCATTCAAGCACTCTTCAGAAATTGAGAAAGAAACATACTTAATAACTATGTATAGTTTTAAGGTTCAGTTACTTGTTTTTATGGCTCTGAGAAACTAACTGTGTGAATGCTAGGACTTCAGTCATGCAATTTTCTTTCTGTCATTGCTGAACCAAATGAACCAGTACCCATAAGCTTTATTAACAGCCATCTGTTTGTCACAAGGTTCAAAACCAGAGGGTAGTGCCTGTCCTGTTACCCACAATAAGAGGCCATGTTGCAGATTCATGTGTTGATTGGATCACTATCTTTACTCCTGGTGGAAACAAAGGGGAAAATGGTTTTGCAGAACAAAACAATTCCCTGAGCCACTGTACCTACCACTGACACTAGACCCAGTCCTAATCCTTATCTCTTTTCTCCAGAAATGAGGTTAAGTGTAGTAGGTTTTAAGTTTAAGGCTGATACACAGCAAATGTTGAAGTATTATTCACAGCTTCTACTGAAACCCACTTTTAAATTTATACTTGGAGAAAATTTGCAGCAATGTTGTTTGGAAATCTTATTCCTAT
The DNA here is from genome assembly GCF_047663525.1 of Anas platyrhynchos. Taxonomy (NCBI): domain Eukaryota; kingdom Metazoa; phylum Chordata; class Aves; order Anseriformes; family Anatidae; genus Anas; species Anas platyrhynchos. Next base: position 14,182,803 of record NC_092604.1, read on the forward strand.
TTTCTGATCAGAGAATACTGTGACTAACACTTCATTGTGCAATGGAGGAGGACAGGAGAGCTGGTCAATTACATTTTAAAGTTTTGAAAGTTCACAAAAGGAAAAAAAATATGGTTTCTAAAAACTGGAATATCATCTTTTGCTTGTGGGTATTCTACAAATATGAGACACCTAATTAAATTAGTAAATGATTCAGCATGAATTACACATCCTGTATAGAAAAAAATAAAGTTCATTCACTCAGCCATGACCCTGCCTGATGGTTTTAGCTGTTGTTTTCTCTGTGAAGTGGTATTTCATTAGCCAAAATCAATGAGAAGATATTAGGTGAATTCTTATTATCTGTATGACTAGAGCAATACCATCTGCTTAGATCAAGGAGCAAGAAGAACCTCAAAGGTAGGCTAGGAAATTTCAGTGCACAAAGGTAAGGTAGAGATGCAAATAAAACAGAAAAAATAAAATCATTCTCGTACTGAAATTGTATCTAATAATAACAGTGGAGAAATACTGTCCTTTTGCCAATACTACAGAATGGGTAACAAGCTTAGTATAGAATTATTGGACTTTTAATGGATTGCTTTGTGCCCAGGATGCTCATTCTCCTGGATGCAGATTATTAATATTCTAGTTTATTACATAATAGTCACACCTTCTTTACAAGCAGGTCATACTAACCTCACTTTGCTGATCACCTTTTAAGCCCAGTTGTGGACTTAAACAGATTTTCAGTAAGTTGAACTGATGATGTAAATTACTTTGGAAAGAGCACTGTGAAATAATTGAAGGAGGAGGATATTAGAGTCTGCAGGGGGGGTTGTCTAAAATTCTTTCACACCTTATGGACATTACCTTACACAATTAAGGGTACAAGATCAGTTCCTAAAGCATATCTGCACTCTGGATTTACAGAGGATGTGTTTTCATTAAAGATGGCTGAGTATTATGATGAAGACAAAGACAGTGAAGGTAAACAAAAAGAAAATACAACCAGTGACTGCTGACTGTATATTTGTCAAAAGGTTTGGCATAAATACGGTGTTCATGGAGGGTTTCAGCTGTTTTATGTTTCAGCAACAGTTTAAACAATAACATTCATATCGCAGAATTGTGTAGATAATATCTGCAATAAAACTGGGTCTTTTATGTTCAGAAGCAGACAAAGCCAGGAAAGCACATTATAAATGAAGCCAAACCTTTGTATTTCGTTGTGGTGGAGCTCCCTCTAGCTTATGGCATTAACCCTGTATCTGTAAATCATATTTACTTAAACTCACCCCTTCATTTTCTGGATTGGAAAAGCTTCCAATTCTATGTTCTTGGAAACATTTATAGCATTTATAATCCATCTGAAATGAATAAATAAATCCTAAACCCTGGCTGCTTGTTGAATGATATTAACAGGTCTGATGCCAATAAATTTCATACTTCTAAAAAGAGCAGTATAGGGAAAAATTTTCTGACAGGGATGTTACTGTCGTCAGCAGCACTCTCTGTCTCTAAAAACTTTACTCTCTTACATTAATATTCAAAAAAATAATGATATGTATTTACCCCATTTGTTTAGAGAATTAGCCATTCCAAAATGGCAATGAGCTAGTTAGGTTGATTCTGCAAGGTAAAATTATTTGCTAAATGAATAATACTGCATCAAATAAGTTAGTCTGAATAATATTATGCTCTCCAAAAATTTTATAAACACATTAATTTATTGAGAGTAAACAAATAATAAAAAGTTGTAAAGAAGGATCTTAGTCTAATTAAAGATGGAAAAGTAATTACTATGACTTCTCTTGTTCAGAATAAGAATATTAATTTGTTTTGGTTGCAGAATTCATACAAGTTCCCTCTTTAAGATTTCTGCAATTTTCAAGTCTGTGTTAATGGTTGTCAATGCTAACTGTACCTTTTTAAAAAAAAAAAAAAAAAAGAAAAGTGGAATGAGTGGTGCACTATGGAAACACTACTTTGCTGAAATGCTAATTTGGGGAGGCTAAAAAGACATTTCTGAAGAACAATATCCAAAATCTGATGTGAAGCTTAAATAACTACTGAAATGATAAGCAGACACAGCTATAGGAGAAGAGTTAATTAAAAATCTCCAAGGCAACTTATATTCCTTTGTCACAAAATAAATGCTATGCTACTGATACTGTACCTGTAAACTGAAGAATCACCAGCTGCTGTAGCTAATCAGAGAATAGAAAAGGATTTACTGGTTATCAATGCCCTAAGTATTCTGCATTTTAAATCCTTTTGGCCACATTTCTTCATAAATTTTACTCCCTAGATTTTCTATTTAACTTCATAACTACTTACCATAAGCTCCTCTGTACACTGAAAAATTAAGTTCACCTGTGTTAAAATTAACAAAGAATTAGCTTATTACAGACTGAGGAATCTGATTCAATAGGAACAAATATTCAATTCAGGTTGAAGAATGAGAGACAAAAAAAATACTTTATATGTCTTGTTTGAGAAACTAAGCAAGACAAAAAATGAAGCTGTAAACATCTTCAAAGCTGAAATAGTGGCTATTTTATTGCTTTTTTCACCCAGTAAATTAACAAAATTAATTCATTTTTACAAATTAAATCTACTATTTAGATGTTTTAGAATACAGAAATATCAGAAATTAAGTTTTCTGAAAATTGTCTAATCAGAATGCTAGTTTACCTGCTGTTAGAAGCTAAACTGCACATTGATAAAGAGATAAGGATTTAAAAATGCATTATCTGCTGAAGTTCACTTTATTATTAGATAATTGTAAAGTAATCAGCCACAATTCAAATTACATTTGAATGTATCTTAAAGAGATGAGTGAGTATTGAAGAAGAAAATTTGAATGTAAAAATGCATATTTAGTTCCCTTGTTTTTCTTTTTAACTGCTACTGCTCTTCTCACAGTGTTTTTGGTTTGTGCACTATTTTAGAAAACACATAGTTTAATTAAATTAATTTCCTTAGAGCTTACAATCTTTTCTGGGTAAATGCAGTGTAATTTAAGGTGAGTCATATAGATAGAAGCACAGAATCACAGCTTTGTACTGATGAAAAACTAAAAGAAAGAAGAGTTGTTTAAAATGCCATACATTGCAATATTCAGAACTCAGTTATTCTATACTATATGGAGTGAGTGTTCCTGTTTGGAGTAGTAGTATGATAAGAAACCGTGACAAAGCCCCTTGATTTATTGCTCTAATTCTGTATTAAGAATTTTTGCTCTTGAATGACTACGTGTCAACATTACACATCTAGTTTCATAGGTTTTTGAAATTAATTTCCAAGATGCATTTCTATTACATACCGAAATCAAATTCTATTATCTATGGGGGGGGGGGGGGGAGGGGGCAAAGCAATGATGACAAGAGAGGAAGAATCTGAACATTTGCTATCACTAATAATTTAGGGGAATTATCTAATTTAGCAGTATTTAGTCTGCATTTGATCTAACAAGATTCTTATTTCTTTCTTGCTTTAAACCTTGCTTTAGCTTTACAAGCTAAACTTAAATCTGAGTGCAGCTATGAAGAGCAATAAATATAATTATTTTGAAATATTTGGTATTAAAACAGATATTTCTCTAATGATTTAAAGAATGAAAATTAGTTATTTTAAGGCTTAACATTTTTCATAAAATGTAAGTATCATTATACGCTGAAGTATTTCAAGGAGTCAAAAACAGAATACTAAGTCCCACAAAGATACATGAAATCACACTGGCAACACTATATAGTATGATACTTTGCTTCTACAGAAATACACGACTTTTATATTATCACTAAAATAAAAATGCTTTGCAGTTGATCTGATTAGGGAAAACGAAACAAAACAAAACAACAACAACAACAAAAACCTGTTTCCTTTGCAGCTTATGCAGAAACAAAACTTTTCTACATATGCTCACATTTAGTTTCAGTTTACTAAACTAGTAATACTAGTAAGTTCAGTGAACTAACAGTGGTATGTACATCAGTAAGTTAACAAAAATCATGAAAATGACAAATGGAATGTTGCAGCTTAACAGTGGCTTTCATTGGAACAATTTGACACCATTCAAGTGTTTTTTCAATTTTTTTTTTCCACTGAATATTCTCAGACTCCATACAACCATTTTTATTTTTTATTTAAAGATTTATCTGTATTTAGGTGTGCAAGTGACTGTATGTACAAAACTGTGAAACATAACTGTGAAAGTCTTCCCAAATTTAAATTTTAAAAGACAAATGTTCTAACATAAACTAACAATACCATTTTATTAATATTTTATGGTTGGTAATGATAAGGGTTTCTTTTTCATTTCTATGTCCTATTAACACTAAATCTGCAACTTTATGCTTCTTGCTGTGTATTTCATTACTAGAATTATGATGTTCCTGTGACTGAGAAACTTATAGAGAAATGCTCATTTTCTCTTACTTGGTGTATTTATTTCCTACAATTATTTTGTAACATCTGCAATTAATTTCTGAGCTGTCCATAACACTGAGATATTTTCCCAGGAGATGACACAAATCAGGGCAGGATATGGCCTCTGAGGAAAGAGAATGTACATACATACATTCTATCAAGAATATTACTCATGCATCAAATCATATGCAGTAAAACTGTGTATAAACAAGAATGTGGAAACTTGGGAGGAGGGTAGAAAGAAAGAAGTAGCAGAAAAGACAGTCCCAGAGCTCCCTGGGCAAGGTAGGTCTCTGGATTATTAATCACAAGTCCTTTTTATATTGTCTGTTGCAAATAAGGGTGCATTGTAACTGGAGAAGGTAATTAGCATGATATTTTCATTAGCACCACAAGTAATTTACCTTACTATTGAGTTTTTAGATGTTTTAAATTGTTTGCAATAGACAGATAAAGGTAAAGACGTAATGTTTGTAATAGACAGATAAAGCTAAGTAAAGTGGGATCAGAGTCTGCTTCCTTCAACCCTGGACAACACAGCCAGTAAGAATACTTACGCCTTCTGCCAGGCAGAGAAGGACCTGGGAGTGATGGTGGACAGTCGGCTGAATATGAGCCAGCAGTGTGTTCAGGTGGCCAAGAAGGCCAACGGCATCCTGGCTTGTATCAGAAACAGTGTGACCAGCAGGGCTAGGGAGGTGATCGTCCCCCTGTACTCGGCTCTGGTGAGGCCGCACCTCGAGTACTGTGTTCAGTTTTGGGCCCCTCACTACAAGAAGGACATCGAGGTGCTTGAGTGGGTCCAGAGAAGGGCGACGAAGCTGGTGAGGGGTCTGGAGAACAAGTCCTACGAGGAGCGGCTGAAGGAGCTGGGCTTGTTCAGCCTGGAGAAGAGGAGGCTCAGGGGCGACCTTATTGCTCTCTACAGATACCTTAAAGGAGGCTGTAGCGAGGTGGGGGTTGGCCTGTTCTCCCACGTGCCTGGTGACAGGACGAGGGGGAAAGGGCTAAAGTTGCGCCAGGGGAGTTTTAGGTTAGATGTTAGGAAGAACTTCATAACTGAAAGGGTTGTTAGGCACTGGAACAGGCTGCCCAGGGAGGTGGTGGAGTCACCATCCCTGGAAGTCTTCAAAAGACGTTTAGATGTAGAGCTTAGGGATATGGTTTAGTGGGGACTGTTAGCGTTAGGTTAGAGGTTGGACTCGATGATCTTGAGGTCTCTTCCAACCTAGAAATTCTGTGATTCTGTGATTCTGTGAATACCCTCCTGATCACTGTCCCACAGCGAAGCCTCTTTCCATTTCCTATCATGGTATCTGGCCTGAGGGTGGAGGACTGTATCTTTTTCTTCTATTCTGGATGCTGTGGTTATCCACACACCCTTTAAATCTCCCTCTGACTCTTGAAATATTCCAAGCCCCTGTTCCCTCCAGCAACACTGAGTTCATGGGTTATTAATATACCTGCTGGAAAGACTTAAAAAAAAATAAAAAAATAAAAAATCTCACCTTTAATTCCACTTGAGTTTAACTTGCTTTTCTGAGAAGAGTAAAATTAGATCTCCCCCAAAAACACAAATCGAACAGCCCCACTGGTCCCTACCTCTTCTCTTGCCTTCTGCTGCTTCCTCACGTCTGCTTAGTCAGGATGAGTAGAAAAGACTTCTATAAGCAAAGCAAAGGATCCTTTTTGGACCTACACAAATTCACTCCTACAGCTGATATGTGCATCTGGAAAAGACAAAATGAGAAGACTCATGCTAACATTTAACTGTAAAGTTCTCATGAATTTTCCTACAGGTCAGAAGCAGCGATCGTTATTTAGACCCTACCAGTATCCTGGACCAAACCAAATGGAAACCCTCAGCCTCCGATAGTGTTAAGGCAGATCCTGTGACAGCTGTCAGACTACTCTACACTCTGCTGCTGGGTTTCTTCATGCTCATTCGTGGTACTTTTTGCATTCCCCTGTTACCTTGGTACCTGAAGATGAGATTCTTTAGAGCAGGGATTTGTCCAGAAAAAATGGATGAAAACAGCAAAAAACACTGTAGGGTGATAGAGCTGATGAGTCTGCCTGTGAATTCCACAGTGAGAAAGACTTGGTATCATGATGCATTACTTGTGGATTGAAGGACAATTCACATTGCAGACTGATAGGAAATATTGGCAGAAACTACTGAGTATTACCTGAAATGCTTGACTTACAGGGGAATGCCATCAGTACAGCACAGCACTGCACAGGCACACTGCTGCTGAGTTTGTTTTTTTAAAGTCTAGAACCCATTTGTTTGGTAAATCAGTTCAAGAGCTGTAACAGATCTGTTGGGGAAAACTTGTTCTGCTTTTAAACTGAAAGCATCCTATATGACACAGAGTAACAGGTCTTGTGCTTTAGTCTCAAATGTTTTGCTGTGTGTTTTGGAAGTAAGAGATCATTTAATCCTGTGAAGGATTGACCCTTCTGGGTGCAATACATGTAAGCCTACATTTTTTTGTACAGGGAAAAGAATAGTTTTTCATTCTGTGGGGAATTAGAAAAAAAAACTGCCCTGAAAAACAGAAAAACAGACTCAATATCTCATTTTTTTCAGGTATTCCCATCAAATGGATGAAAATCAATTATTGATCCACGCTGTTTTGCAACAGGAATAATTTTATTTCTTTGGCTTCTCTAACTCTAGTATACAGTGGGAGTTAAATTGTATGAACAACTGAAGTATGACTATTAAGGCTACAGCCTCCTTTATTGTACCTATAGAGAGCAATAAGGTTGCCCCTGAGCCTCCTTTTCTCCAGGCTGAACAAGCCCAGCTCCCTCAGCTGCTCCTCGTAGGACTTGTTCTCCAGACCCCTCACCAGCTTCGTTGTCCTTCTCTGGACTTTCTCAAGCACCTCCATGTCCTTCTTGTACTGAGGGGCCCAAAACTGAACACAGTACTCGAGGTGCAGCCTCACCAGAGCCGAGTACAGGGGGACGATCACCTCCCTAGCCCTGCTGGTCACACTGCTTCTTCTATAAGCCAGGATGCTGTTGGCCATCTTGGCCACCTGAGCACACTGCTGGCTCATATTCAGCTGACCATCAAACCAATGCTCCCATGTCCTTCTCTGCAAGGCAGATTTCCAGCCACTCATCTCCCAGCCTGTAGCTCTGCTTGGGGTTGCTGTGCCCCAGGTGCAGGGGCCGGCACTTGGCCTTGTTGAAGTACTATTTGTATGTGTGTTTTCAGTTTGCATTAACATGGGTAATAAGATTCTGATTCTTATTCTGATTTTTTTTTATTATTATTATTTTTGATTCAGACTTTCAGCTGCTGTATTTTAACTTTCAACAGCATTTTGAGTGTTATAATATTCAGGAGAGTATTCCTGAAAGGTAAGTGTCAAAACTATATCCCATGCCTTAACTAAGAGACCTGCTTTTCTGCTACAACCTGCACAAAGTTTCATGGAGAAGTTCAGAGTTTAATATATCTTTATATAATCTGCATGCAGCATTAATTCAACTTTCCTGTGAAAAAGCATTACTATGCCATATGTAGATGTTACACATTCAGCAAAACTAGCAGAACTGTCACAGATTACATAGTTGATGTCAGCCATAGGTAATGTTTCTGGGACCTCAGGGGAATCTTTGTTCTTGGCTGGGCTCTTGCCCCACTTCATTCTCAGCTGTTTTGCTAACTGAAATATCTTGTATATCAGTTGTCTAAGATGGCTAGACACAAGTTAAATCCTGTTCCCTTCATATACTCAGTGGCCCATCCCATTGTTTCTAAAAGTATGTTGGTCCATTTGTCAAACTATGGTTTGTCACTCCATTTATCCATAAAATTTAGAAAAGTTTATGGTATGACACCAGGTGACAAGACCATAATGCAAGCTGTCAGGCACATCTGGGGCCAGCACAGATGAAACCAGTGAGAAGTTGTCAGGATGAGTAGGGAAGGTAGTCTCAAAAGATTCCTTATTTTCAAGCTCACTTACACCCCAGTCTTAACGGATTGAAGCAGTAATAGGCAGTTCATAGCTGAGCAAGATACTTCTTTAAAAACAATTGCCATAAGGGAAGCAGACTGATTTTTCTTGCATCTTCTGAAATGGGATCTGTTGTCACAAAAAACTGTACTTGAATAAATGAGGAAAAAAAAAAAGGTTTAAAATAGGATTGTTCATAGGTGAATGTAACTTCTGAAAAGAATTGTTTTACTATATGATTATTACAGGATGTAAAAAAAAAAAAAAAAAAAAAAAAAAAGAGAGATGCAAGATATTCCGTCCTGTAGTCCCATGGGGGCTGAAAATCCCAGCAGATGAAGGCCAATTCCTGAAATCGACCAGCACAAAGTAACTTGTTTCAACTGTTCCTGGGTAATTCTTTTCGAGGGCACAAAAGCAACTTTTCCCTAAGCAGTTAGGAGGCATTTCAGAATGGATTTATGGGGGAATAAGACTGTCTTGTTAAAGGAAATTTGTGTCCATAGAAGGACTATACATTATGTTCTGAATATAAAGTGCATTCTTATACACATTGTTTTTTCCCATATAGTTCAGCAAGATGAAGAGCTAAAGATTGTCCTCAAACTTTGTATGACAGCTCTTCTTTCCCAGAACATCAACAGGCTGGAGAAAGCTATATTCCTTGCTGTTCTCTCTGGTGCTGCCCCAAGTGTAGCAAGCCTACTAAGGAGTAGCCACCTTATACTAGCTTACCCCAGGAAAGCCCCTGGTGTACCAGTCTGCTGTACACCAAGCAGTCACATCACAGCTGCACCCTAGCATTTTCTGTAAAAATGCAACATGATAAGCTGGAATTTACCTGTGACCTAGGAGGGCTATGACAAGCTTCACAACTGTAAATGATTTCACAGCAGTACACCCCTAGTGATTCTCTGGACGACTGAAAGGGCAGCACTGGGTAAGTGGAAGCATCTTTCCTTTCATTCCATAAACTCACATGCAATTCTTCATCTGTGGCTTAGGTACAGATGTGATAATTGCTTAACTGAAAGATTACTGCTGGAAATAAGATAGGGACTGTCATTTTTCCAATGCCATTGATTTTTTTTTTTTTTTAATAAATGTGTAGTATTATCGCCTGGATTATTTTTATTTTGTTATTAAATTTGTTATTAAATAACTGAAACACAAATTTATGCTGAAAATTTGGCTTTGGCTTTTGCAGGCCATTTTCTACTCAGTATCAAGGAGGTCACTGACATTTTACTCAGCGAGAATTAACTTTCTAGCACGTGTGCTAATCAAAGTTATTGGTCCATTTTATGCAAACTTATGTTTTGCTTAATAAATTTCCTTATTGCTGTGTGTCAAAGTCTGCTTTGACATGACGTGTCTAAGGTGACAAGGAGTTGAAGTTCTGCTGTATTAGGTGCTATACTGAGCCCTATCATTATATTTTTAACAATATGAATACAAGTGGGGATTTCAGATATCTAATATTGGGGAAAAAGTGCATGGAAAGTCCAGTTATATGCAGATTGACTCAAACCTACTGCAAAACAGTGTGATGGTAGAGCCAACCAGAACAGCAGGAAAATTGTCCCTTTGGAAAATGGTGAATTTTAACAAGGGGCCAAGGGGCATAAGGGAGAATGTTCTAGTTTTCATGCAGAATATTCACTATTCAACTGCCTCCAGAGAAATACAGAGAATTTTGAGTGATTTTACATGCAGAAGGACACAAAGACACAGGGTGCCCAGTCCCACCACTAGCTTGGGGCCACAACGCCAGTGACCCAGCACCACTACACATGGCATCTGAGCAGTGGGGAAGGAATGTCTGCAAAGCATCCCAAGAAACAAAGCCAATGATTGATCCCTAGTCAGCAGTGCCACTGAGAGAACACTTCCATAGGACTGGGGCAGCAAGCTGAGGTATTGTTGGTGCCCAGGTCTCCATTGCAACAGGCTGTGGGCATGTCCTGGGGATAGGACTAACCTGTCCAAAGGGGTTGTGTTTGCTTCAGTGCACCTGTTAGACCAACCTAAAACCTTCTAGGCAGATGTCTTGCCAGTGGGTAGAGTGGTCTAGGGCACATGCAGACAGGTTTCCTGTTGAGATCATATCTTTGGAGGAGTAGCAAGTGGCAAATTAAGACATATACAGTGTGCAATCATTTTATGTGGTGTAGTGTAACATGATAGAAGTCTAGGGTAATTGTATATCACATCATGTCAGCCACTTCCAAAATACATCCACAGCTCAAATACCTCTTACCAGTTCTTTACCATCTGCAACATTATGGCAGATTTCTCTACTTTCTGAAGCCATACTAGGAAAATTACAGATGCTGTATCTCTTACATATCTGTCAGGAAAAAAAAATAATAATAAAGAGCTTTTAAAAATAAAAAACAACTTCTCAAAATGTAATTAAAAATTAATCACTTCAACTTCAAAATTTTGTTTCAAATTGGGGTGAAAGTTTAATACTAGTCACAATAAATCCTGGCTGACTATGACATTTTTCTATTAAAATATCCTTCAGTATAAAGTTCAAAATGACTGTATTGTTATTATAAATAGTATGGTGCTTATTAATGTGTTAATTAATTAGTTTTGATATGTCTTTAAATAATAAACAAGCTGTCACCACACTCTGGATTAAATCACCTAAAAACAAACAAACAAGCAAACAAAAACCAAAACAGTGAAACCCAAGTCAAAAACACAAACACTGAACTGGAAAGGTTAGGAAGTTGAGTTCACCTCTCTTTTCCCTAGCAATTCTGTTTAAGCAGGGTGATGAACGGGAAAAGAGACCTTTTAAAGACTCCCATGACCTCTCTGTGCTTTACTGGGAGTTTAACACACTGGAAAAGACAGCTGACCTGAGCTGCAAAGTGTTATAGATTTACAGAAGGATCAGAATTTTCTGAGACATCCTTAAAGTCATACCTCAATGTTAATTTTTAAAGAACAAAGTCAAGAAGAATCAGTACAAATTCAGAGACAGTTTAGTGCAACTGAAGCTGAGATATTGTGATGTGTGATTTAAAGAGCTCATAAAAGCAGACAGTTGGCTTTAGAATCTATGGAAAGCAATAAAACAGTTGAAAATTCTCCCAGTTGCAAGGCCTTTAGATTTCCTTATCTTAAATTCTCTGGTTAAACCCCTGGAGCAAATTGCAAAACACATTATGGGAGTTTTGTCTTTCAGCCTAGGAGCTCCAGGGGCATTTTCCTGGCCCCTCTCTCTGACCCCCTCCGTGCATGGTGACTCCACCATAGGGGAGCTTGTCTTGGCTGCAGTGTCTAGACATTCCCAGCTACTACCCCTCCTGACAGTCTCATGCCAGTGGTAATTTAAAAATTGTTTGGGATAGGCTGTGCCTCATAGACACAGGGAGCCAATAATAACCCCCAGTTCAGTGACCCTGGTCGGAGCATCAAAAAGACAGTAGAGGCAGCCTCAGTTCAGCACTGGGTCAGGAATTGTAACCTCCTCTGACCTTTCTTGTAGATTTAAAATTGTTTTGAGAAAGAGAAGAATAAAAAAGATACGACTGCAGGCAGTTCTGAAAAGTACTGCAGCTTCCTGTACTGTACACACATATATAAGTAAAATGTTTAAACAGATGTACCTCTGGCTGACCTGAAAAATTAGGATTTAGATACTTTGTACATTTTTAATGGAGTACACATTGCTTCTACTTACTTTGAAAACTTTGAAGTGAAAAGGCCATGTATGAAAACATCATGTTCACTGTATTTAATAGCAAAGAGGAAAAAGAAGGGAAGCTAAGATTTTTTTTTAAATGGACAATGACCTAAGTAAAATCAATTAAAATAAATAAACATATCAATCCAAACCAAAACAAACAAAAAAGCAACAACCCACTGCTTTATGTGGATTTTTCAGGTGTATTACAGAAGACACGGTCCGTTGGATAAGCTGTGTATACCACATGAAAAAACTTAATGCCAATATCACTGGACAAATTGCCTTGTAAGAGTAAAATGCATGCAATTGTAGGCTGGTTGGTGTTCAAAGATTTCCTTTGTGTACACTTTATTTGCAGTCACAACTAATAAAACCAAGTATACTAACACTTTATTTGTGGCTTTGGTTTTTGAATTGCATAATGGTGACTAACATTTTCTTAAAACCTACTTTATAGTGTTTACTTAGCAGAATTTTCAGGCACTGTACCTGGAAAGTATGAAATGTACTTTGTGTGTTTCCAAAGGGTTATGAAGTCTCAGGAAGAGTTTTACCAATTTATAGAAGGAGAGTGGAGAGTGTTTCTCCTTTCTGGGTTTTTATATAGGCTGGTATAGATCAGAAACACATTAGCTAGGAGAGGGAAGGGAAGAGTATAAAGTGTCAGGAATTCTCAATGAAACTTAAAAGTACAGTGCAGGCAGATGAACTGCAAACTCCAGAAGAACTATGTACATATTTTAGAGGGCCAAGCTCTGTTTAACAAGACCAAGAAAGTTAATGTTATTGCTGCTTACAAAAGATAAAATAAGTCTCTGTTACGCAGCAGTGCTCAACACCGACATGACATGGTAGCACCCTGAGATCTGTGCCATTCCCAGACACAGCATTCCCACTAAGGAGGATTCATGATTGATTAGTTTCTATAACTCTTCATTGGCCAAGCACAGCTCCATCCTAGAGAGGCACTGGAAACCTCTGTGAGCTGTTGGCCTTGAACTAAACATTTATTGGTAATATATCAGGTGTTGTTGCTATGTCAAAGTTATTACTTAAGACTCTCCTCAAACACAGGCAGCTGTCTCTATACTTTCAGACAGTTGATTCTATTCCATTTATATTCTAAAACCATCTCCTAAATCTTTAGAGATACACATTTTTTATTATTAATTAATTAATTTATTTATTTTTATTGAAAGGCTACAGCCTGATCTAATCATAGTGCAGTAGACAGGGGCCATACAGTCACATCTATAATTTCCTAATCCAGTCCTGGCAAGGCTATACTTTTTCCATCTAAAGTATTATTAGAAGGATATTCCTTCCTGAACAGATTTTATTCAACTAGAGGTATGTTTGTCAGTGTTCTCACTGTGCAAACTACTGGTTTGGAGTTAAGTTCTTTAAAAGACAACTCTTAGGTAAATTTCCTGATGACTTCCTATTCCCATAGACAAGGACAAGAGAGGGATTGCAACATTTAATGTCATCTCTGAGTGAGCTGAGTCACCATCTTTGCTTGCCAGAAGCCACTCATATTGCAAATGCTTCATTATTTTTATTTTTCTTCAGCCTTCTCAGGCAGCAGTATTTATTGTAGAAAAGGAATTGAAAGAAGCAGGCAATTCTGATGTCCTACCTTTCTCAGACTGCAGTCCATGGCATGGCCAGCACTTGCCCAGAAAAGGAACAAGAATCTGAAAAACATCAGTAAAAAGAGGAAAAACAGATTCATAAGAGTCCAAATATGAGGGCATATCACTGTGTGCTCAACCAAGGTTGCAGGGGGCTGGGAAGCAATCATGACTAGCATCTGCAAATGCAAGAAATGTGATTCAGTGTAACAGAGCCAAGTAGGCACTGCTGCGCTGGGCCCCTGGCTGAGAGGCACATTCCTGCACAGGATTCATGAGCCTCACTCGTCACTGAAGGTCCCACTCAGGTTTCTCTGGGTTCATATCTCCCATATTATGCTGCAAGTTTCCCTCCATGGCTATATAAGTAAAAGACTGAAATGAGAATCCAATTAGTCTTTCAAGTTAATAACAATAATAATAATAATAATAATAATAATAATAATAATAATAATAATAATAGGGGTAGTACTAAGACTAATGATGTCTCTGGTAACTACTGCACTACTGGTGCTAATAATTAGTTGCTGTAATTCTAATATTGTATTAGCAGTGTAAATAACTAAATCAGCATGAGAATATCCAGTGGGAAACCCAGGCAACCAAAACAAAATCACTTCTAAAAGTTAACATCAAATTGATTAATTTTTAAGGCCTGAATTTCTTCTTCCCATGGGGGCTAAAATGGGAGAGAGAGAGGTTAGACCCAACTAGATGCTATTGTGTTTCTATGGCAACATTGTGCTTCAAGTAGCCTCTGCCATTAACAATGATTGGTAAAAACACTAGTCAATGATCGCCAAGAGAAGTAGCAACACATAAATGCAAAAAATCCTTAAATCAAAGAAACACACAGAAATAAGAGATGGAAACAACCTGTTAGATCAACTTGTTCCTTCCCCGAGGCCCTGTGCAGTATTATTAACATTCTCAAGAACCTTGAAAAATCTTAAAAATTCTATCTAGGACACTTGTGAAAACTTATGAAGGGAAGAGCTATTTCTCAAGACGTTATAAAAAAAATCTTCCAAATCCACTTTCAGCGAGTACTGTACTTTTCAGAAAGTACATGCACTGTACTGCATACACTTAAGCATCATGTATTCCAGCATTTGGAAAATGGGATGCATGAGAGAGGTTTCAGGTTATTACTAACCCTAGCACTAGTGCTTTTACCAAAGATAAGACCTCCTTCAGTGTCAGCTATATTCCACTGAATTCTCTCCCCAGGAACAGCTTTCTGTAAAAAGTATTTTGAAGATCCTACATTTGTTGCTGGCTATCCATTTAACTTGGTAGGTTTCCAGATGTCACACTGATGAACTGCAGAATAAACTTTAAAGAGAAAGAAGACATTTTAGACAAGTATTTGTTTTAAAATTATAATTCCATGTCTGTTTTATTATTATTATTATTATTATTATTTATTAAATGTGAAGAAAACGATTAGGCTATCTCAGAACTTGTAAGTCATGTACTTGTCCTTTGTTTAGCCAGGGTGTAGCACATTCTTAGAGGAAATGAAAGCCACGTCTCATAGCTTCTAACTACCTCAGAAGTATTGATGGAAAGTAGAGAAACTATATTAATTTGTAACAGGAAGCATAAGGTGCAAGGTATCAGTTTGAATCTTTATTTTTCAGTACCATTTTACACAAAGATAGGACTGGGGAAAAAGCAAACAAAACAAAACAAAACAAAAACAAACAACCAAACCAAACTAAACCAAACCAACCAAAAAACGGGGTCATGATCTCCACAAGCAGAGATAAACATGACATTTTACTGCCATAAATCCCATGATAGCACATGGTCTCTGTCACTATGTAACTCACATCCCATATCATAGAATCATAGAATGGCTCACATTGGAAGGGACCCTAAAGATCACTAACTCCAACCTTCCTGCCATAGACAACTAGATCAGGCTGGTCAAGGCCCCATCCAGTCTGGGCTTGAACACCTCCAGGGATGAGGCATCCATAACCTCTCTGAGCAACCCGTTCCAGTGCCTCACTATCCTTACAGTGAAGAATTTCCTCCTGTCTGTCTAGTCTAAATCTATCCTCTTTGAGTTTAAGTCCATTCCCCCTTGTCCTATCATTATCTACCCAAGTAAAGAGTCCTTCTCCATCTTTTTTATAAAATTCCTTTAAGTATTGAAAGGCTGCAATGAGGTCACCTAGGAGCCTTCCCTTCTCCAGGCTGAACAGCCACAGCTCTCTCAGCCTTTCTTCATAGTTTAGGTGCTTCAGCCCTCTAATCACCTTTTTAGCCCTCCTCTGGGCTCGCTCTAACAGGTCCACATCTTTCTTGTGCTGGGGGCCCCCAAACCTGGATATAGTACTCCAGGTGGGGCCTCACAGGGGCATGCATATCCCAGGCCATCAGAATATAACACAGAAGATACAGTTGGTTTCAGAACCCATACAATTTTGTCTCACTCATGGTACAAGATTCAGGCTTCCCAGCATCGCAGAGAATTCAGCAATGGAAATTAATGGGCTGTTTCTAAGCAACACAGTGTTTAAGTTGGAGGAGATCTCCATAGTTGGACTGCTTTTACAAGAAGTCAAATGTATCTGATGAAATTAAAATTTCCCACTTCATAAGGGGGATGCTTTCTCTGTTCAAAGGTGGTTCTTTCCTCTTCCTCTCAACCTACTTTCTGAGGATGTTTTTTGGCATGGTTCCTCCATGATGTGTGTTTGATGAATAAGACCCCAGGTAAACATGAAAACCTTGTGTGATTCTGGAGATTTTTGGTAAACCTGAGAGCTTGCTTGGATATGTCACAACACTCCAAATCTCTCCCATAGTCATATGAAAAAATTCAAAGCGAAACATGCAAAATGTTCACAATCAACCATGTCTAACAAAGAAAGATAACTTCAGCCATTAAAGTGACTTGTATGTTTTGACCTTCTGGAGCAAATATGAAAATCTGCCAAGCTCTTTGCATTGCCTACCATTGCTTTGTATTTCAGGTTCTGTCTGCCATGTATTTGAACAAGATCCAATATGTCCATTGATTACCTTAAAAAGAGAAAGAGAGAGAGTGTGTGTGTGTGAGAGAGAGAAGGGGAGGGAGATCAGGGCAATATTTGAAAAGCCAATCAATTATTAAATAATACTGAATAAGAACCAGACCATCGTAGTCAGTGATTTGAAACAGCTGGCAAGAAAAGGATTTCCGTGAATCTACCACAGAGAATTATAATAGGGGTTGTATCTGTATAAGAGATCACTGCATTGATTCCATGACAGACTTATATTTTGTCCCATGACCCACAAGCTGCAAGAAAAGAGACAAGAGAAGATGACAAATAGGAAATAAGGGAAAAAAAAAAAAAAAAAAAAAAAAAAAACAGCAGCATTTTTTGCTTGTCTTTCAGCTTTATTGTTTTTGCTAGTTGTGACTGTTGTTATAAAAATGCAGTCATCAAATAGCTTTGGTTAGGTAACATGGTAACATGCTGATACGAACTTGGAATTTTATAACAGTATCTGGTGGAGATTACTCTGATAATTTCAGTTTTCTATATTCAGAATTGCCTTGTTACACAGGAAGCCATAGGAAATGCCCTCATCTTGTGAGTGCCAAAGTATCTTAATGTACCGGACTGTGCAAAAGCACACACATTCCAATCTAAGGAAAATTTAAAAAAATAAAATAAAATAAAAAATCATTCAAGCAGTATTAAGACAGGAGAAATTTACCTATTTTTGTTCTCACTAAGGCAAAGCATTTGAAGGCATGGTGATGGAAGCCTGTGCCCTTTTACCATGAGTGATTTAGACCTAGCAGGCCAAATCCCGCTCTTAGATAAAACTGTGTTGCTCCAGAGTAATTCACTAAAGCCTATGGGATTAATGTATGTTTGCTTAGGTTAAGGGAAGATATGTCTCCTCCATAGGTATTATATGCTGTCTTAATACAGAGCTATGACCCTAAGCATGATTTCATCATTGGCACATATATATCCTAAATGAGGACTACCTTTACCATGGCATCAAGTTATTACTGTGCTACACAGTTACCCAGGTAGCCACACTTGCAATGTCTGTAGCTCTATATCTACAGCAGTTGATGTCACTGAACACTTGTGAACTGGCTGCATATTGGCAATATGAGGTAGAAGGAAAACAATGTCTCCTTGCCCCACTTATCTGCTTCTCCCAGATGCTCTCTGTCTGTGAGAGCTCAGTGATGTGCCAGGACAGTGCAATACTCACTTTGGTTTCCAGTGATCTGCCCCTCATCAGTCACAGTTATACTGCCGAGGTGCATCCCAATCCCTCCCACCCCTAGTGGGGCTGGCACTCCTACACAGAAAACTGCCAGGAGAATAGCTCTTCTTTAAATGTTAATCCAAGCTATTAATTCCATCAACAATTCCTACCTGGAATAATGCTCCAGGAATAATACTCAGCCTCTGACACAGAAGCGCTGGGATCTCTGCAGTTTGCTTTTCTTGAAAACATCTATTTATCACCCTTGGCCTCTCAAGAAAAGAAAATAAGATACCTCATCCCATGTTTTTATTTCCATATTTTATCCCATCTTCTGGTCTTTCCAAGTGTATGACACTGATCAGGTTTATATTCAGGACTGACTCATCTTCTGGTAAACAAACATGAACTTTGAAGCCAGACCAGACTGGGATCTCATTACCAGGCCAGTTGCATTCCTAGTGGAAACAAGTCTTATTTTATTTATAGATAAGAAATAAAAAAGTAGTATTGCCTATTATCCCAAGGGCATTGTTTACATTAATTTAGCAACTGCTTCCAAGGAGCTACAGAGTTCAAGAGCATTGCTAAACAGTGACAGCCCACCCTGGATTGAGTTACTGACAGAATTACAGCTGACACCAAGAACTGCTTGAAATGTCTTGAGGGGAACTGCAGACAATGGGCTGCATTATTAAGCAGAATAAAGGTGAAGTTACAGGGGATACTTGAGACCAAGAAAGGCAGAGTCAGTGAGTCTGCCACAATCATTGGCTATGGCTATATTATCAGCTAGCAGAGATCCCAGACCCAGACCAAGGAAAGGAGGAGTTAAAAATGAAATTCTAGTAAGCCAATTTGCTGAAATGTTAGCAATTTTTATTCTTTCTTCTCCCAAGATGGAGCCTCACATTGGATCATCAGATATATTCTTTGCATAATGTGTTGTGTGTTTTTTTTTCTATCAATATCTTCCTTTTGCATAAAGAAGTTTCCATTGCAAAGAAATTTCCATTCTGAAGCTGAACATCTTTCCCCAAAGCCTGAGTCACTGTAGTCTCAAAAATCTTATAGTAGTCCTGTCAAGAGTGAGCTAGCAGAGGGTATAAATTAATGGCCTACTCATTCAAAAATGTAGAAGCTCAAACTTTCTCCTAAGAGTCCTGGAAAGTACATCTGGCTACATGAAGATTTGATCAGTCAGAGTCATGCCCACATAATCTCCATCTCAGCACAGACTCACAGCTGTAAGAACACAAGTCCAAGAACACATGTGTTATTACGTGTGTGTTCATACACATGTATGTTATTTCACGTGTGTGAAATTAAAGCAATAGCTTTCTAATGAGCAGATAGCCCTATCGAAGTCCACAGATCTGAAATGATATCATAACAGTTTTACAAATTTCTACTCTTGGAGAAACTTCCATTAGAGTGACAGAGATGACATAGTGGACCAGGTCTAGTAAATATCTATAAATTTGTAGTTAAATGAGTTCAAAGGGTCAAGTTTTTATATGGAAATTCTGCCTGTAATTGAATCTCATTTTGGCAAGTAACTTACTGTCAGTATCTAATTATCAACCTATAGTTAACCCCCACCCACCAATTTAAGCTACCACCAAGCCTTCATGTGTGGCTTGAAACTGGTCTACAGCTTTTTCCATTTGCTGACCATTCTTATGTTCACTATGTGAGGCATTGAACAAAGAAACATTATCAGAAGTGACTAAAGGGATTTATCTTACATGTCCTCTAGGCTTTTGCTCAAGGAGGGAAAAAAAAAGACGGAGGAAGACAGGACAGAGAGAATTTCAGGGTACCCAATTATTTAGAAGAAAGATCTGTTAACCAGGATATGAACAGCCTGGCTATCATTAGAAGTGCTGCCATAGGAATTACCTTGTCATATGGACTGCATTTGTAGAAGTAAACATATGAACTATAATGCATAGTTCTTGGTTCAATTTTCAGTGTAGTCAATGGGTTAGATACGGTCTAAATGTATCTGCCCAAATATTTTAACACACATGGACAGTCACAAGAGGCATAGACTTCAAATCACAAAAAGATTGTTTGGACAAGCTTTGGAGCAGCAACACTGTTTTATCAAAATATAAACAAAAAAAGAACTTCTTATACTGCATTTTCAGTTCTGTTTTCAAGAAGCCTCCCTCACACAAAATGAGAATTTGCCTCAGACTACACTATGAGCAGAGACCTCCCCACCATAATCAGGAAGTAGTTAGGGAATGCCTAGTCATCAGACATAGAGCTGCTTCCAGTGACATATTGTCCAGATCATGCTATAGCCTTATAGTGATTAAATCACACCCAAGCATCCTCCCTAGGTAGGCACATGAGGAACGTTACCTGGACGTTCCCAAAGCATGTCAGAGTTAAAAAGCAGAGGGTGTGAGTATCACAACAGCAGGATGGCAGGCCCATCATGCGGGGGCAGCACCTGGGGTTGGTTGGCAGCTAACAAGGTCTGAGCACTCCTAGGTCAGACAGCATTGAAGCAGGTTTCACTAGTAGGAGTTGATTGTAAGCTTCTTAGATAGGTCTGAGTTCATCGCTGCTTCCACAAACCTGACATGCTTCATTGTGGAGAAGTGCAGGACTGTAGGGCTGCTGACATTTCTTGTGCTGAGAAAGGTGGAGGAGCCATTCCAAAGCTATACTTCTATCTTTTAACTCCATCTGCCATAAGCACATTCATTCTCCTTTTGAGTTCATGTGCAATGAACAGTTAAACAGCAAAAGCATTTCTAGTTAGGGAGCTCCAAAATACATGGAAGTGAACTTCCATGATCATATGTTATAAGCTTTTGCACCAGATTTCTTAACTTGATCTCTATAAGAAAGAACATTTTAAAGCACCACAGAAACTGTCTGACCACTCCCTGGTAAGCAGCATAGCTTGAATTCCAAGTACTAGTAACCATTAGTGCAAAAGATGGAAAAGCATTTCAGTTATTCTTTAAAAAAAAAAAAAAGCACAATACCTTCATGGTATTTCACAGGCAGAAAATTAGAATAAATTTGTCAAATAGCTATTTGCTGCAAATTCTCTAGAGTTTTCATATTAACTACATTAACTAAACTAAAAAAATCAGGCACATAATGAAAAAAAAAAAAAGAAGAAATGAAAATGTTTAGTTCAGATTCTGATATCAAAGTTTATTTATCATGGGGATACTTCACAATTTGCGCATTTCAGTGGGTGTGGTGAAATTTCTTTCCAAGACAGGTGTGATATTTTCTTGGCAAGTATTAAGTGAAGGCAGCAATATGTTATCAATAGTGTTGAATGAATCTCTTGTCAGTAATTAGCTATTAAAGCGTAAAAGTCTTGTGCTGTGCTAGTGGTAGAGGTTTATTGCATTGTGGGTAGGGACAGTGGTCAGATTTTTCCCATTTCACACATACATGTAGCTCTTCAGTAGATATACCAGCACTTGACCATTTTGTGGAGCTCTATATGAAATGTAGTCAGATGAGTTTCTTTTACTGCCCCCATGTCAGGACAGTTCTCAGCCTCTTGAGTAAATCTACAGAGAGCAATAAAGCCCAATTGTCCAACCAAGTTCAGCAATTGTGTCAAAGCACTATCAGGGGGTTCAAAATCATTTTTCACTCAGCGTTCATTATGAGTAGCTATGCTCTACTTTAAAATTCTTCTCTACTGCAAATATACATCAATACTATTCTAGAATTATGAGCAGAAGGCAAAAAATGCCTAAATGATAATTCTGCTGCATACTTCAGCTGGGGCTTGAGATGCAAACATGTGCAAGAATTAGCAACCTGTCAGAAGTAAGCACATGTCCTACAGCACCTCTCAGCAGAGAGAGAGAGCAATAGCAGGTAATGTGATCACATTACAAATTACTTCATTTTTTGCTTAACTGACCTCAGAAGGAAGACATTAAAAAATCTTAAAATTGCAACTTTTTTCTTTTGCATTAGAGAACATCGCCAAAATAAAATGCAGAGATAGAGCTAAATATTGAATTTCAGAGGTCAAAATCAGCCTCAGAATCATATAGCAAGCTGTCTGCTGTGTCTGTATTACTCTGTAACATAGGTCTGTCACCCCACAGCTTCTTACAGCAAACCACAAAATAATAAATTTGCACTAATAACCTTAAGGGTTCAATTTCCACCTATGTAAAACATGATGCTCATAGCTAATGCTTCTAGTTTCTTTTAACTTCTTGGCCCTGAACCTCTTACCTGTAACAGAAGAAAAATCAAGATCAAATAGAGCATGCTCAGGATAGATAAGGCTGAAGGAATTTCCAAATCCATGCAGTTTGCTCCAAGTCTGACTTGTCTCCTCACTGAAATGTCTCTGTTAACAGTGCCTTCCATATTAAAGTTCTAGTTCCTGTGTACTGTGGTTTCAGCTACTTCACCAGTACCTCAGCCTCATGCATCAGATGTACAGATAGCATGGTTTTCCACAGACGTTTTATGAATTCACTCTGTGGTATCTGAAATTCAGGGCTTGTGCTTCTGCAGATGGACACAAGTGAATGCAAACACTTTCTGTTTTGAACAATATTATTGAGGTGTCTTTTATTCTGAAACTTCACAGTCCTGGTTGTTCTGTACTATGTTCTTTGTACCCCAAAGTACACAAGAGACAAGTAAAAGTGGCTCTGTCCAAGGTGCGTCACCCACCAGTAATACCTTCCCAGATAGCCAGAAGCCATGATCAGGAGTTGCCCTTCCTATTAGTGCACTGCACTTGTACTTCCCACAGCTGCTGGGCACGAGACCCATCCTGTTTAGTGGCACATGAGGAAGTCTCAGGTGTCCTCACTCAGAGCTGGTGATGCAGGCTTCTAGTAGTCTTTCCTGGGAACCCCAGGTTGATTTTAATTTCTTGTTGGAGCCCATGGAAAATATGGGCCAATTTCTTTCTGTTTCCTGCACTAAACACATGTAGGAGATAGCAATTGGAAGAGTTTGTCCACCCGGCACCTGACTGCACCTGCTGCAGCCTCTGGGAACTGAATCAGGTTGCAAATGTGGATTTTCTGCTATTAGTATGGTACAAACACAAAGACATAGGGGCGACTGGCATAACTACTCTGTTGGCCTCATCTGCCAGGACCCACGAGCAGGCAAAAAGCTGCACTTTTCAGACATTCAGCCTACAGTCAGAAAGTCCATCCTCACCCACTACAGCAGGAAATATAATTGCCAGCAGCCACTAAACCATTGTCCTCCATATTGCTGAAACCCCAGCCTTTCATGAGGTGGGAATAGGGCACCTCCCTTCATAAACACTTCCTCCACAGTCACACTTCATTTGCACCAACATTTCTCTTTGCAGATCACCACCCCTCCAGCTGATTCCTCCCCACTCTCTCTTCTCTCCTGCCTTTTTCTTCCTGGGCTTCCCACAATAGGACTCATCCTTGACAGGACTCTGTAGGAAGGCAAGGAAGATCCCCTCCTCCCCTCCATTAGCAATGGGAGATCATTCCTCACATATTATATTCCACATTATTTTGACATTCTTAAGTTAAAATAAGATCATTTGGTGCTTGGGCCAGCAGAGCAACATCTCCCTTTGATTCCAGGTCACTGCACAGCTCCTGCTGTGCTGCCTCACAGTTTGCATTCAGTAGCTGTGTTGGGAGTGTATTGAAAACAACTTTGATTTCAGGCAACACATGATATGGAAGGGTCCTTTGTGGAAGTCATGCACAACAATGCACAGCAATGAAAATCAAAGAGAAAGAACAAAACAACAAAAATCTATGAACCACACAGAGTGAAAGGCTGTTGAGAATGACTTTATGTTTCTGCCATAAAACAAACCCATCCTAGCGCTGTCCAGCTGGAATATATTTTACACAAAGAGTAGTGAAACAGCTACTGGTATGAACTCATACATGTCATATCAGTTACAAAACTCTGTGAGTGATACTGTATTTTCCCTCTGCCATCAGTAATTCAAAGTAGAATTTGACATTCTTATATGGAGTTCATGTTCTGGATACTCAATAAGTTTTAGAATTGCACAAAGCACCATGTGTTGCAGCTCTGGCAGGACAGGCAGAGGCTCCTCTGCAGAAATACAGGTTATGTTTATGCAAGGTTTTGGCAGCTGTGCTAAAGTTTGGACATAAGTCTGGAGGGCCCCTGGGGGAGCAGCATGAGAGTTTATTCAAGGTCTCCCTCAGCCTTCCTGCCAGACTGCAGGGCAACATGAGCAGTGAGAAGAAAAGAGCTCAAGACCTAATCTACCATGGCCACCGAAGGAACATGTAGTGGGGACATGTCTTGGAAAACACTCAGAGGCACACAGTAGTGCAAAACAGGCACAGAAGTTGGTATCCTAACCTGTAGTTTCCTGTTTGAGGGCACCTCCCTGAAACAGCCATTGATGTTGAAGGGCAGCCACCAATGATCTCTCCCCTTCTCTCCTTGTTGCTGGAAGGTAGCAAGTCCTGGTCTATCTGTTATAGCACAGACAAGAGCTGCTGAAATGCACAACTCCTGTGCTGCCCCACTACCCCAACCACCAGCCCTCTCTGGAAGAGCTTTTTATTTTCATGTGAGGGGGGTGAAGGAGGGAGGTTAGATGAGAAGGTATATTATTCCATCTATTTATTTATATACAACTATGTGACAACTTGCTGAGATCAATTTCTCATTTACTGGGATGACCTACCTACTAATTTCATAAGTCTCATTGAAGTGAGTGGGGCTGGCCACTGCAAACCTGTGCTGCTATTGTGGGGTAGACTACCCCCTACCATATCAGGGGAAAATCTTCCCAATTTAGCACACATGTTCTAGCAGGACATCTGATCGAAATTAGAATAGGCCTTTGCGGGGTTCCCTTGCTCAGCACTGAATTCCAGTTGTGGTAAGCCACTAACAATGTTACACCTAGTTTCTAATTTGGACATATTTTCATTTCAATATATTATGTCTGAATGTTGAAAATTGCTACAAGAAGTGAATTTGTTCCTATTCCATCAGTCCACCTGCAGTGCAGTCAGCCTACAGAAAGACAAGATTTGATATAAACTGTCTCCTTTACTGCCAAGGCATATAGAAACAGAAGACATGCTAAGTGGAGGGAAGACATACAGAGGAGAGTTGGCCACAGACACTGGGCCTGTCTCTCCCAACAGTCAGACAAGACCCTTCAATGATGCTTCTTAAAAATAGTTATTTTTGTTGTTGTTGTTTTTGTCAAAAAGTATCAAAAAATTCTGTTTTGATGAGCCTTGTTTTTTCTCTCAAGTTTTTCAACTGCAAGGGAAACTTCTACAAAAAATATTTAATTTTTAAATATTGTTTTCAATGTTTTATAGCACCTGCTTCATTTTTATTTGCAATTTTTATCATATTTCAGGGCATGGTCTCACTGCCCACCAGCACCAACACTCCTGAGAACACTGCTGATGTAGGCAGGCAGGTCTTTCCTGCAACCGTAAGGACACAATCAACAGAAACTCTTCCCACTTCCTGCACCTCCAGTCCACCAAGTTCTTAAGTCAAAATCTCTGCAGCTTGTGCTAACCCTTTGAATTGTGAAAGGCTGAAAGCACCAAGGAAGTGCATGGCTTGGCTGATTTATGGTGCAAACTGATTGCTCATATGACTTTGGAAGCATATTCTATGTACCTAGTACATACACTTGGTCTGACAGTCACAGATTAGGTTTTAATAATCAAATACTCATTTACTGCTCCACACAAAGCTCTAGACACAAAGTCTAGATGAGATACTCAGAGCTTAACTAACATGCACACTCTCAAATTTATCTGCAGGCTGTATGGTCAAAGTGGTACCATCAGCATTCTTCTTTGCAAGCCTTTCCTTCCTGTCCAGGGCACAACAGCAATGTTTCAAGAGATGAAATGAAAGAGAGAATATTTAAATAATAAAACCTTAGCTGCTGAGATTTTACTTGAAAACCATAATGAAATCTGTGTGATCAGTAGCTTTTTTGTATGTCTGCCAACTATTTATGTTGACCTACTAGTAATGGGATATAGAATGCTTTTCATCATCAGAGAACCTGAAGTTATTGGTCAAACTTGAGGCTATTAGTTCTGTTAATTATTCTCAATTATGCTAATGGAAAAGCTGAAATGAAGAAAAGAGGCTGTTGAGTTTGCTGGGATTGCTGGAACCCAGGAGTACCAGTTACCTCCTGGGGAGGTAAAGGTCACTGCTAAAGGTCAAACTGGCACTCCTGGAGTCCAGCTGCTGTCACTGAGCTGTGGATCAGGGTGTCCCAGATCCACAGATGAAAAGAGGGGGATGCTTCTTTTCTCAAAAAGGTTAAATGATTAAAAACTTTATTGCCCAAATGAAGTCAGGCCTGCAGGAACTTGACACAGACCACCCCACCTGCCACCTTCTAAGCTATACTGTGTAGTTTGTTAGGTGAAACAAAAATGGCTAAGTCAGGAAACATTTGCCTTGTTAAAACTTACTGGTTGTAGCCAAAATTCTTTCAACTGAGCCAGCTATTTGAGTGCCTTTGTGGAACAGGGACTAAAGGAGTGACCAGGGGGTCAGCAGTTCTGAATTTCATTCCATTGTTCATTGCTAGCAAAAGTTCAGTAGCTGGCCCATTTACCTCATCCCATGAGCTGAGTGTCAGGACAAAGCAAACAATGCCAGCCATCTACATGTGATGTTCAAAAAGGCATCATGTTGAACTTTGTGGGTTGCTTGCAACTACAGAGGTTACATCATAAGCTTGGTTTGGTCTACTGAATAATGTGCATATCCTGTCACCACTGGACAGGGCAGCGGACAATGACATAATAAAAATTAATCAATAGGAAATACAGGTAAAAAAAGACACTATAACGTGTGTCATTCCCATCAGCTGGTTACAAGGCAAGTCATTTTAATAGGATTTAAAAGGCAGTAGGTAAATTGGAAGTACACATAATGATAAATACAAGTACTTAAGCTTAGATGCTGATGCAGAAGAACTTCAGAGTGTAAGATGACTCTCCGGGTCAGAGGAACAACCTCTTGGACTTCAGTTTCTGCAGTTGGCAGAAATTGCAGTGCAAGAGGTTAGGCATGAGACATACATGCTGGACAAGGGCCCTGGTGGGGACAGGCAGTAAACTTAACAGGGTAATGCTTCTTCCAGGTCTGGCAGACAGCACCATAACTGAGTCAAGAAGCTACTCTTCTCTACCAACCCTTTCAACAGCCAAAATCTCTTTCATTAGAAGTATGTATATTTAATTTCTTTCCACACGAAAACTTAATTTTCCTCTACAGATACTTAGAGCTGTACTTATTTGCATAAAGACAATTAGGACAGTAGATTCTTTTGTGTATTTTTTTGTTTGTTTTTAAATGAAAGGCAGGGGCACCACCTAATGGTGAATTAGAACCCTTGGCTTTTTCTTTTTGCAGTTGGCTAGGTATTATACCAACACTGAAACTACATATAGCAGAGACTATCTGATAAAATAGGAAGTAGAGAAAGTTTTACTGTTCAATTGAGATTGAAATGTCAATTATTAACCCTGAACATCAGCAGGTTTGGTTAGGATACTTCATATTACACATAGGCATGCACACCTATGCCCCAACCCCTGCGCATAACTATCTTAAGAAAGAAAATAAAGCAAAGGTGTTTATATGCCTATTGTATGTTACATTAAACTTAATTTCTTGCACTAAACTTAATTTCTAAGTTGCTCTAGTGAAGAAGAAGGAAAAAAAAGGCCCTAATTATAGACCAGGATTTGTAGTGCTACTCCAGTCTTTCTCTCTGCTGAGCAGTATTTCAGCTGGAAACTTGCAAAGGGAACAAATGCAGGTCCTCAGTTAAGTCATGTTAAGAATTTTAAATTAACCTCAAAATGGGCATTTATCTTGACAAATTTTGTTTTGTTTTGTTGTTGCTTGTTTTGTTTTGTTTTGCATGGGATTTCATGTTCAGACCAAGGATATTGCTTTCCAATGGCACTATGAAAACAAAGAGAAAGGAAACATTAAAGGAAACCTCAATTAGTTAAATCAGTGCATCTCATCTCCTCTTCAAATGCATAAAACTGAATCTTCCAGTATAAAAGACCATTGGGAAATCAAAAATACACATTCATAAGTCCTGAAGACCCTAAAGGTGTGGAGATTGTATTAGAATGGTGCATTGGGGAACTATAGTATATAGCATATAGTATATTTGGACAGTTGATTACAGTTCACAGTAAGACTGAAGTAACTTTTAGCTGAATATTTGTCACATTGATAAATTCAGCAGGTGAAAACCCTTAACAGCTAAACAGTTTCATTTTTGTACATATACTGGGTTCTGGAATGAGCATGTAGCTAAAGTATCTATCACACAGGGAAAGGAGCAGCCAGCAGAATCCTCACTATAGCACATTCTGGTTAGGCTGTGCAAAAAGGGCAAAGGAATGGCAAATTCAGAAATTTTCTAGCCTGCACGTATAATATATGGATCTGGAAAGGAACACAGGTGACTTCGTATCTGGGGCAACAGCATGCTAAGGAAAATCTGCACAGTCTGGGCAACACCCACACACTTTCACTCACAGGGCTCACACAGGCAGTGTTGTGCTGAACACACTGCAGTGTTATTGTCTGTGCTACAATCCTGTTTAAAATTGCAAAATCCACTGTTAGCTCCACAGTGGAAAGAATGAGAAATTGAGGACAGGAACAAAAATTAAAAAAAATAATAATAATAAAAAAGCACCCTTAACATCCTTAGAAGTTGGCCAAACAAGAAACACCACTGTTGTTACTAATTAGCCAAAGATAAAAAGTAAAAATAAAAATCCATTAATATCGTACTTACCTGAAGGCTGGTACATGTAAAAAAGAACTATAAGAAGTTAAAAAAAATAAAAATAAAATCAAACTGCCATGAGGTTGGACAAAAGCAATACTTTAAAAATAAAATTTGGATTTGTTATTTAAATAATACTTCACTTGAAAGCTATTTGTCAGTGAATCAGGCAACTGTTTAATATTTTAATTCAAGTGTAACTATGTTGTTTATATTCTGTCCTATGTTTGTATTACATCATATGTTTTTTAGAATCTACTATAACCATACACTTGAAAAAAAACAATATCCCAACAATACATGACAGCCGTGACAATTTTAATCAGATAAAAAGCTGGTGGAAGGTAGCAGAAGATTTATACATGCTGTGTTTACCTAAGATTAAAAAAATCATGACAGCTGCACTTCAAACAATGGGTGAACCACACATGTGCATGCAAGCATCTATGATATTTACATTTAGGCTAGGTGAAAATCCAATGTAGAACATCAAGGGAACATAATCATTTCATTTCAGACAGTGTAATGGCATCAGACACCCCAAAAGAGAAGGAAATACTAGCTCTCAGCCCAGGTTATGGTGGTTCATAGCAGAGCACCTGTATATGAAGTCACTGAATATCAATGGACAGCATGTCTCTATTACATTATGACAGATTTACATTCTTGCATATTAACTGTATGAATCTCAGAGACAGAAGAAGAGCATTCATCTTAAAGAATGCCTAAGGACTTGTGCACTTTAAAACTCAGTTCAGAACAATTCAGGATGTATGTTTCATTTAATGTTTTCACAGAAAAAATAATAATAATAATAATAGAATTCCTTTTCTAGAGCTGTGAGACTGTCAGATGATGTGGCCAGAATACCTCAAATGCACCATGGAAGGCACCTTAAGTTCAAGCCCAGGTTCTGTTCTGCACTCCCCATGGAGGACAATTAGAGTCTATGAATGAGGTGTCATTAGCCTTGCTGCTTCATAAAACAATTCTGAAAGTCTCTGCCCTTGCAAGGTTTACCCAGGACAGATCCATAATGTTTTACATGTGTTTGACTACTGTTTCACCACTCTATTCTCTCAGCGTTTGCTATGGATTTTTTGTTTTTGTATTTCTTTTCTTGTTGAAATCCAAATTCCCAGATATTACACAAGCCCTGCCATTGAGAAGGGTTTTAAATACATCACCATGGAGAACAGGGTCTTATATCCACATCTTGCTGTCCCAACATACATGTACCTCTCTGCTCCAGAGCAAACATGGCCTTTCTCTCTCCCAAGACTATTCTCAAATTTATAATTCTGTTGCATTCCTCATTTACTCCCAGTTTTCCACTCCCATGCCAGAATGTTTCCAAGACTTCGACAAGAAGCTATTATACATCAGAGGAAGTCTTGTCTGTACATGCACCTTGATAAATTCATCCTTTGGTTCACTCCGAGCTTATCACTGATACCACTTGTCAGCAGAGACAGCCTCTGTAGCCCACTTGCTCTTCTGCTTTTCATCAGCTTGAGGATTCAGGAATCATATCTGCTACCCAAAAGAAAAGGAATCAGCACAAGAGCTGCTTGTTAGAATTACACGTGTCTGCTTAGTGCCTCATGTTGTGTGTTTCCCAAGCATGCTTGCATCCTCCCTAATTCCAGTTGCTCAGGAAATTGGAAGACAAAAATAGCTGATGATTGAAGTAACCTTCACTCCAAGAGGAGAGGGCATAATATTGTCACATTACCAAGCATTTGTAGCTTTGAAACATTATGCAATGCTTCTGTAATGAGGACAGAGAGACTGGGCAGTCTCCCTAGAGCCAAACACTTACCTGCCCTCATATAACCTGATGCGGCTAAGTGCAGAGAGAGACCTTTAGACCTTTGTTTCTCCCTCTCTTAGAACAGTAAAGCAGCTATCCTATACACATGCTGAATCACAAGACTCCAGGCTTTAAGACAAAAAAATTAAAGTCTCAGTAGCTTCCTTAGAGCTTTATACCAGGCACTGCTTATCCCAGTCCATCATTTTGAGGTAGGAATTAGAATGATGCAGTACACACACTGCTGGCTGTTAGCACGGCAACATTCTGGGAGCTCTACAAGACAGACTGTCTCAGGCACAAGTAACAGACAGATTAATGTTGTCACCACTGAATTCACTGGCCTGTCATGGAAACCAGAACATACAGTTCTATGGGAACATTGGTTGGGAGTTAAAACGTTCCATTCTGCACTCTATGGACATTTAATTTGACCCCAAAACACTGAAGCTATAGCTTGTAAAACCATAACTTGTAGCATTAGGGTAATTTTTTTTCTCTTAGTTATTGGCAAGTATTATTATTAGTCATAAATATGTATGTGAAATATCTTTGAAGGGATGCAGAATTAAAGATTTAAGGCATATGTAATCTTGATGCTGCCATTACTCTTCAAGGGTATTTTTAATACAGATGTGTGAACATGGGCACACATGCTTACATTGTACTGGTTAGTGGGTGGAACTCCAGCACAAGATGATTAACGGTCTGTAAAAGCCACATGTTTAGGAGAAATGTCATTGCTTTGTGTCTAAACAATACTGTGAGGCCACTAGTTCTTGTTCCTTCTTGTTCCTTCAATTAGAAATAGTCAGGCACTGCAGAACTGTGTGTTTCATCATCTTTCTCAATGCATGGCTTATAACAGAATAAACCAGTTAAAAATCTTGCTTTTAGCAAGGTGCAGTCTTCACAGGTGTCAAAGCCCATTTACATTCATAGAGAACTATGTTTTACTTGTGGTTAATTAGCTGTTCCAGGTCTTAGACAGGATCAGGCAAGCTTCTCTTTCTAAATGCTGTACGAATGCATAGTGAGATCCTGTTCTTGCCCCAAGGAACTTTAAATTGAAAGCAAACTTCTAGACTCCTAAAACTCTTTTAACTACGTTCATATGGAAACTAAACTTGCTTGCACCTTACCATTTTTCAATGCAAACTTACTGATTAGGGTGACATCTCACAGGAACTGTAGTATATCCTGTGTCTCTCTATATCTGAAATGTTAAACTACTAGCATCTTCACTGTATCATCATTTATGTAGGTAAGGGAAGTGTAGGAGCTAATCCAGCCTAATGCCATACATCTCCTCACCTCCCTGGGTAAAGCTGATTTTTTCTGTCACAAACCAGGAGATTTCTTTGTCTCTCTGGCCTGAGCTAACAGCATCCTGAGAAACTCTTGAAGAAGCTGCCTGCCATCACCTGTCTGTGAATAGAAAGTACTTTGTGCTTTGCTTTTGTGGTAGGGCTGACTTGTAATACGCCAAACAGCACAGATCTCCCTGGTCCTTACCATTAATTCTGTCAGGATCATCAACTTCTGCACAAATCTCTCTAAACATTTGATCATTTTCTAACAATTTCAGTGGCTCTCTGAAAAGCAATCCCCCCATAAACATCACTTATTTAGCAGGATGTGCTAAGGAAGTGCTTTCATTTTAACTTAGCCTGAAATTCATTACAAATTAATTGTTTTTACTATCAACAGGGTGTAAAATCTGCATGTGACCTGCCTGCACTGCAGAAGCAGGCAACAATCTTCACTGCTGCAATAGTCACTTGAAGTTAGGTCACAACAGGTCAGCAAATAATCTCAAAACCATTGAATAATTTAAAGGGTAATTCAGTGGTCAACAAATGTCAGACCTTTATAATTCTGTAAATCATCTCTCCTAATGATCCTTAAATTGCATTAAGCAATGAATTTTACACAGCATCCCTATTGACTGTCTGTCCTACATATGTATGAATTTGAGGTGGGTAATTGCATATGCTCCAAACATTGTCATGATTTATATGGCAAGGAAGCCAAGATGACTGTTGTCACTTACATTCAAAACAACATGTAACGCTGTTCTACTAAAAGGTAATTCAGTAGGTCACCATCTCATGCACACAGAACCTGACAGTTTGGGGCTGATCTGTCGTTAGGGTTTGTTGGAAACAATTCGTGTTTCCAAGAGCTTCATTTTTGTTTCTTAATTTGCTTTGAAAAAATGAAGCACTATATAAGCATTAAAATCATATGCTGTGTAAGTTACCTAGACTGCACTATCGGTTCTGTTAACTGGTCATTTAATTATGAGAAGAATCTGGCTTTTAGAAGTATATTCATCAAGATACACTGACACTGCTCTGACTTCTTAACAAGTCTTTAGTGACCATACACAATAGCATGTAGAAGTTTCATTCTTCTTTACATTGCCAATTTAAACATCTGAAGTGATCATGTTCTTTTTCTGTGCATTCTCCCATGTAAAGTCAAGTCTACAACAAGTTATAGCTCAAAGTGAGGGACATTGGGATACAGACAATGAATGGGAAAACCCTGAAAACAGAAAGTCAGTGATACCATTTCCACCTCAAGCACAGAAAAGGTGCTAGCCTTGGTGTCTCCTGTGGCCCTAGGCTAAGTACATTATTTCAGTTTAACAGTCAACAGTTCTGATAGCAAGTTATATCTGATCAAAGTAGACATAACCATCCTATAGTAGATTTTCTCAACCTAGAAATGCTTACTATCTCACTGGGAAACAGCATCACCTTCTGAGTTCCTTTTTTCAACGGCTCATTATAGACTCCACAAAGCATAGCAGACAGTTCTCTATTATTTTTGTAGTGCTAATCTTATGTTCCCATTGCTACTATAGAACAATCTAGAGGAAACTAATATATCCACTTATTTAACCTACAAAACTGATGAGCAGGTTATCCAAGGTTACTGTACCTGTTGCAGAGACTAAACATCATTTGGAAATCAAAGGGCAACTATTTATCAGCTGCAATGTGTTTGATTCAAAGCTTTGAGCAGGATTGTATTTCTCATGGATATTTGTGCTAATTTCAAAGGCTAGGCTGACAGACAGTGTCCAAAAAGTATAGAGGGATGGATTTAAAAAGGATGCTTTTCTTTCCAGAATTGAAAGTTGTCTTAGTTGTCAGTTGCTGGACTGAAAAATACTTCCACATCCTTGAAGGATCAAGGGCTATCAAAACAGACAAAAAGAAGTTCTGCGGTTTAGTGGCATCACAGTTCACATGGTTCATATTTCTACTAAGCTCACTGTGCTGTTTCACAGACCATGTAGCTTGGGATTGCTTTCAGACACAAAACTATGCACGGAAGTACAGATTTAGATACAACCCAAGATACATCCACAGATCTTTGGTGCTTCTGAACAATGTGTATTGAATCAAACCCACTTATATTAAAGTATTTAGTACATGTTGTCTTTAGAAATTTTCAAAGGCATCTTTGGGAAGTTGTTATGTGGAAAATTTAAGTAATAACTTTAGACCAGAAGGACAATGTACCATCTGAACAAATAAAGTCTGAATACCATCTTATAAGGTGAAGGACTATTCCTCTTGTTTCTGCCATAATAGTATCATTGGATTCTGTTATTCTAGCACATGCTGTAAATGAAACATTATTCAGTTTCTTCTCCATTAAAACAAGTATTTTTGCATTAATGCAGTGTTGGGGAAAAAAGTCTGAGATGACTTTGTGAGTAGCAGAAAGTGTCTTAAATCCGGAAAGAAAACTGCAATTCTTACTTGACAAATTATACCAACTGAGTTGAAAGTCTTGGTCACTATAGCATACAAAGTAGCTGTAAAATTTGTAGGCCAATCATATGCAGTCACAGGGGGTGTTAGGAACCAGTAAGCGTTCATTGTGCTAAAGCACATCAAAGATCCATATCTTTGAATCTGTTATGTGCACAGAACATACTAATGAGCAGTGCTATAACCCTTCAGGCAAACCTTTTGTTCAGACTTTTGTATAACAGATTGAACAGTACTGAGACCTTCCAGGGTGCCCTTACCCCTTGTAGTTATGCATTCCCCTGCCTTCCGCTCCTGTGCATTTTTACTGTTGTTTGTTTGTTTGTTTGTTATGTAAGGACACAACAGAGGTTTGCAACCTCTTCCTATATGAAACCTCTTCCTATATGCAACCTCCTCCTAGCAGTGCTAGATTCCTGGGAGCAGGGCAGTATGGAAAAGCCTCTCTACCTGCTCCTACACACTGCATCTAGAACTCACAGGGAGACACCACATAGGCAGTGTCACTATCTGCAAGGTATTCCAGTCTGGTGGAAGCTGAATCCCAGACTCAGCCTGAAACAGTGGAGAAAATAATTGTTCCAAATCAGGACGCTCTGACCTTTCTTTCTGTCGCTATGCAGACTAACATCAAGCATGTGCTTCCTGTTCACACATGCTTTATCTCTGCATAGGGACCATGAGAAACATAGAGGAGATCACAGACCAGGCAGGAATAGTCCTACTCCTTTGAGGCCAATTCCCACTGCAGATGAACTTGGGAAGGCAGTGCCTGGAGTGGGCTAAGGGAAAATTCCAAATGCAAGGTGAAGCAGAGACAAATGGTTAAAGGTAACAACACCAATGTCAGTAAGGAGGGTTGCAAAGAGAACTGCTGTCCCACTGCAGCAGTTATGGAAGACTATAGCATGTGCCCTGGGGAGAACTGCAGGTGGGCTAGGACATGTCTACTTGTGGTTCTCACTTCAGGAGATGACTTTTGGACAATGCAATTGTCATACTTTAGATCTGCACTTTGTTCTCCACAGTGGACTGTTGTGCCAGGTAGAGCCACACACATGCCCTGTACAATGTAAGGACAAAGCAACTGAGAATTGAATTATTCAGTATAGAACAAGGAACAGCACTCTTCAAGAAAAAGGTTCTAGAGTTTCTTCACATTACCTGCAGGGTCCCCGCTCTATGTTTCCCTGACGATAGTGTCACCCATTCTGACAGAATCCGCTGCAATGAATTCTCCGTAGCACTTCTGAAGTGACGTCTCTGGAGAACAGCAAAATTGTTCAGATCACTCTAAACCCCCCTTAGTGGTTAGTGCTGTGGGACATTAGTTCTGGATGACTAATTATTTGGTTTAAAAACAGGTATTTTTTTTTTCTTGGGCTATAAAGACAACATGACCACTTTCTGTACTTTTGACCTCGGGGAAAGAAAAGCCACAGATAATAGAATTAAACCCTCATTCACTTGAGATAATATTTGTGTAAGCTCCCTTAGTAAAATGTCGTGTACACTGCCAAGTCTGCAGGTTATCACTTCCACAGTTTGAGTATTTGGAGACAGGGCTTGGAACTAGGGGGTATTTTGGGGAAAGCACTGAGAATTATAAGGGCTGTAACCATAGAACATTTTTTTTTACTCAGCCCAATGTTTCCTTCAAGACTTGAGCTCAGACAAAATAACGGCTAGGATATTTTTTATTGGCCCAACACAGAAATATTATATAAGGTTTCAAGGCCACACAGAAGATTTGTCCCCTTTTTAGTAAGGTTCTCTGTAGACCTTGCAGGGAGAAAAATCAACACTTTCAATTGTGATTCCAATTGTGCTCCTCTTTCCAGGAAATATTTTAAAATTCTAAGCACCAAGAAGCAAGAGTGCAAGTCCTCCCTATCAACACTCAGAACTTTCTCCTTATAACACTGAAATCTCACCAACAATAATAAAGCTTCTTGGCTAAGTGTTAGTTGGAGACGTCATTCCATTCCAGAGAAGAAATGAGCTCTCCCTCCCTTTTCCTGCTGCAGTCCTGTTGTGTTTGGATGCCGATATAGTTTTAGGTAACCAAGATCAGATTCTTCTGTAACTTGGGAGCTAATCCTTCCATTGACTTCTCCCTTCTGCATTATGCATTGTTCCTTAAAACAGCATTGCTATGTAAATTGCAGTATATATTCTGTAAAAAAAACACCAGTAAAGAGAGAATTTCAAACTCTTTTTGACATAGGTAATACTCTGAGCAAGTTGTGCAGTTTGGAAATACACAGCTTTTTGGTTTGACTTCTCCATAAGGAAATGGGGGTTCAGAAACGTATCTTTAAAAAGTACAAGCCCATTCTTGAAAAATTCACAACATCATTGGTACTTTTTAACTGCAGAACATGGCTTTAACCTTTTCTATAAAGGTGTTTAAACTGCCAGTTATTATTACACCCGTCCTCTATCAAACCTGAATACACTTTTGTTGGATGTACTTTTTCATTTGGTAGATATATCACAGTATAAAGTTGTCTTCCTTAATTCACAGCTCACCACTTTTTCTGCCCCTTCTTACCTTCCCCTGCCTTCCTTTTTTTTTTTTTTTTTGATAACATGTAGGAATTATACAGGCAAACCACACTGTGTCTCGGCATACAAAGCTGGCTTTTGTGTGCAAGGTGTCTTTGGTGTCTTGTTACAAAACAGTCAACAGTGGAAATCAGAGTCCCCACATGATGCCACAACTGAGACACAATACATATGCAGGTGGAATTTTAGTAGATATATGCATATATGGATTCTCCTTCATTTGGCATCCCTCTCATGAAACAGTGTCTGACTTGAGCAGTTCCAGGATGTTTGCCTGAAATACTTGTCCAGAACCAGTGAGAAAATGGAACTGTAAATAAACTCTGGGAATGAAATGGACAACAGTGTGATAAAGAACATTTGGAGAAGGCAAATAAAGAACTTATATTGTTATGACTAAGCTACAGAATTCTGGGAGTAGAACAACATGAGAAATATTTGAAGTAGTAAGATCCTGAACTAATTCTTCTTAGGCATTTCTGGAGTTTATTATGTTTCTGGTGGTGGTCAGTTCACTGCCAAAAAGCAGTATGACATCATAAACAGGATACTGGCTTTGCTGCTCATAGTCAAGTTAAGATCAGAAGCACAATCAATTCAAAAGTGACCTGGAACTAACTTTTATTCATTTCCATGGGCAGCAGGTATTTGTCAGCTAAGATATGCATAGTTAAAGTTCTGGGGCAGTGGTAGCTGGAGCCTTTACTTTCCATTGGTCTACTTGCCATTGTTTCTACCCATTATGTGGACTGTGTACTCTAAAACATTTTTGCAGTGACTTTTTAATATACATGTATGTATAGGTGAACATAACACAGAGATATTTGTTTGGCTTTATCTCAGGAATCTGGGTAGGTGTTAAGTGGAATTATAGGTTCTGCATCACTTCTATTAATTCAATTTATATTTTGCACATAGCCTAGCGGTGCACCCCAAAATAATCAGTAGGTACAAGAGTCTCTGTAATCTGTACAGTAAATAGACCACAGCAAAGGACATAAGAATGTACCTGTGGTTACTTAGTGTATACTATGCTATAGTTATTGTAGTATCAAGAAATACAATAATTCCTCTCTAAGAAGATAAAGACTAAAGATTGTTTGAACAGCAATCTTAATATATATATATATATAAAATTCCAACAGCAATTTTAGCATATTATTTTTTAAATCATGTGGTTAGTAAATCCTTTAAAATTCCACATGAAGGGGAATACTCAGCCAAAATCCCAGAGAACAGTTGTAGATAATTTCTAGTTGTTTTACTGCATGATCAGATTTCCAATAATTTCCACTACATGTCTTCTGTTCTCCCCCAAACCCCACCCCAGAAAAGTAAAGGAACGACGGGTCTTCAGTTTTTCTGATATTCTAGATATCTAATATTGAGCAATATGCAGGATCCAGAAAATAATAATAATAATAAAAAATCCTACAAGTCTTTTTTCAGCTGTAAAAATACTACAGAGGATACAAACACCATTTCTTCTCTTTTGCAGGTCACTTATAATAGACAAGCTGCTTGTGATGCATCCCATGCTGGGACCAGCTATAAGCCATGCGTCTGCTGATTTTAGGAATAAAAGAGCTAGTCCATAAAATGTGGAATCAGAGGAGTGGCCTCAGGGGCATATTGGTGCATTACATCTGTGAGATCAGAGTGTTTCACCAAAAGATATATATTGTTACAGGAAAAGGGGCTTCCATTCTTTTTGATTCTGTCATTATTTATTGTTTGCATTGTTCGTCCTGTTATGCTAGATCACACAGCAGGGGTAACTTGAGAGAAGGCCCTGCATCTTGCTCTGGAGCTTACATTGTTCGTCACTGCAAAGGAAACTTTTGCTATTAGAGTAACTTGTGTGCAAAAACATTTAAGCTGTTGCTCATCTAAGATCCTTTGGCCTCCTGTCAAGTGTAAAAAACATTCAGTTTGGGAATAACCTTACACACAGTAATATTTCCCCTGTGTCCCTTTCTCTTTTCCTTCCCATTAGAGAGACATTCAGGAAACAAGGTCTCTGCAAGTAGCACTGTTGTTAACTATCTTAGAAAGTCCTTTTTTACAAAGAAAGAGGATTTCAAATAGTTATTCTCACAGTAGTTATTATGACCATAATCTGTAATTCATTATTTATACAATTACTTTCCTAACTGGAGAATTATTTAAAGCAAGGTTTAGTCAGCATGAAATAGAAAGACTAAATTGATTTCTTTCTTAATAAGGATCCTTTACAAATGAAAATCACTATTTTTTCAGTGCCAGAAGTGCCACGAGCACATACTTTACATGGTCAGTATGACTATGATTACAGGAGATGATAACTGCAAGAGACAAAGGAAGATAGGGAATACCAGGATAAGTCCCATTTTAACTCTATATAAGTACTATGTTCAATTGCAAAACATCAGGGAAATCCTGTGTTTACAAAAGAACTGTCCTGCAGTAGGACTCCACTGCTGTGGAGCAAATCAGATGGAGGACTTGGCCCTGTGACTGTGCACCTGAGGGTCTGTCAGACATGAGATGAACCCACTGGGCAGCTAAGGCAGCAAGAGGGTTGTACTTGTGTTTTGATAAAAGTTCAAAAAAATTAATTCAAAATACTTCCATACTTTCCATTCCTTAGTGATTTCCTCTGATGCTCTTTCACCATCTTTGAACTTTGAACCCACTCTTTGAACTTAGATACTGGAATAAAGCATCCAGCCTCAGCTACAACACCAAACACAGAGAAAATAAAAATTAGCCATTTCCACTCCAGAATTCAGGTTTAATATCTGTCATGTTTGGCATGCTTATGATATTCTGGTTTCCTGAACAAAATTTCAGATGGTACCAAACCAAATGACGTGTGAGTATTCTGCCCACATTGGTATGCTACCAATACAGAGCACAGTAACTGCCATGGCAGAGCAACTAAGGCTCCAAATGTATCCTGCTCCAAATGTATCCTGCCCAGCTACAGTCACTACAAATGCTAAGGGGAAATACATATACCAGCCTTCCCCAGAATAAATTCCCATTTCACTTCAACAATCAATTAGGGATTTCCATGTTTTCTCATCAAATAAATAAATAAAATTCTGAGATGGTTGACATTGTTTTTCATAAACAAGGAAATAAGCATTAACAACAACTTTGCCCTTTACCTTCTTATTGACTGCATCTCACCTCAGTTGATGTAGCTCTGTAGCCCTGTGACTGATGCCAGGCTCAAGGGTCTGTAAATTATCTGGCATATCCCACTTACTTACCTTTTTCCATGTTAGTATAGTGCTTCCTTGCTTCCACCTTCAGGTACTTCCCTACAGGGCTTATCACAGCTATTCAATCAGTGCTGGGTGCTTCGTCCTTGCTTAGCATTTGAATCAAGTGTTTGACATGTAAACTTCCAGGCAAATCTTTGCTAAACTGTTTGATGGAGCAAGACAGGAAGAAGAGGGAGGAATGATGACTAGGACACTGAGTGAGGTTGCCATACACACAACCTAATTTAACCTTAAACCCAAACACAGTTCTAGCTCTCATCCCACTTAATATCAACAAAGTACAAATAACCATTCCACTCTGCTCAGATATTAATTCCTGGAAGTCCACAGGCCCTGGGAGGAACTACTAACTAGCTGACATTTATCAGCCTTAATTATTTACTAGATACAATTGAAAACTTTGACATTTATAAAGCAAGAGCCAGTGACTACCTGCCTTTCCCATATGATTAGCAGTGAATGCATTTCCTAAGCTTTTTCTTCTGTACAGTTTTCTCCATTGCATAAGCTCATAAGCATCTTGTTCATTAGTTTTGTCGGTTTAAAAATAAATAAATAAATAAATTAGAAACAGCTTGTGTTAATTATTTATTAAACCATCTCATGGGATTTATATCCAGGAGTAGAAATATGTCTCTTTAGATTGAGGTGCCTGTACACATTCCTGTAGTCTGATTTGCAGCTTGCTGCTAAGTGCCATTTAGTCTTCTGCTTGCTCTGTGAATTGGTCTGATACCTACCTTTTCTGAAGCTGGCTCTAATCATCAGGCTGGGCAATATGTTTCTGCTTAATACCTTCACACATACAAGCGGCCTTGTCCAAAAGGCAGAGCAGCACTGAGTGGCAAGCAGAGATGGATTCCGCATGTTGAGGGGTGTCACTTTTACTAGCCAAATCAATACCACATTTCCCTCCTTATCTTGAAAGCTATGGGAGGACAAATTACATTAGCATGGATCTCTGCTTTGGCTCCTGCCATGCTCCTGCAGAACAGCAGGCTATAGTTTTATGAACCTTTGCCCTTATATGCTGTCAGTCAGCTATTGGGAAGGATGTGGCAGGCTTGAACATGCTTAGCTAGAACATGTTTTGGGTGTTTTTTGTGGCTAAAATGTGGAGGTAGTAGCTGCTTGCACATTGTGGAAGCAACTGTGAATCTTACTGCTGGAGCGTAGTCCCTGTTGGTTTCAGGTGGCTGACAGATGAGACCAGTCTCACCTGAAGCTGATAGGACTAGAAATATTAACTCTGTTCTACCTCTTCTATTTTTGGCTCCTCCGAAAATCTACCTATAGTTCAAGTTTGGATTTCTGAATAGGAATTCATAGTTTTTCTCAAAATCAGCAGAAAATACACAGAATAAAGTTACTATAAAATAGCTAAATCTAATATACTGGTTTCTTTTGTTGCAGGAAGATATACTATACAAATTTGTTAGCATTATCTAGAACGTGCATGGACAAGATGATCCCGAGAGTCAACTTGGGTTTTCACCATAAGAAACAAAGCAGACAAAGATTGCTCTTGGGGCTTAAATCAGTCAAATAGAGGATATGAAACAAATGGCCTAAACAGTCGGCTATCATAAAGATATGGGGAAGGAAAGTGCTGTTGAATATACTTGAAATTGATCAGTAAAATGAAATAAGAGGTGACCAAATCTGCTAAGGGCACTGAATTTTCCACAACAATAATCTGGAAAGGTTCTTGGTATCACTATAGATATTGTTTTACAAAAGCCATCCTGATGTTTCTCATAGGTGAAAAAAAAAAAGCAAGTGGAATATTGGGAAAGGCATAGCAAACACAAATAATTATACACTCCTGTCTGCAATGGTGTCTGCAGGTTCAGCTTCCCTACCTCAAAAACTTAACTCTGCGAGTGAGAGAGAGATGCTGTCCTGAATAAATAACAGATGGGAAGAGCCTTGGTGCAGATGCAAAGTAGGTTTTCATAGGTGGGAAATAATGGTTACATCTGAGATGAGGCTACTTCTGTCCCTGATAACTTTGTTCAGATCTGTTTTCGAGACACATAACATGTAATAGTTATGGCTATTCAAACAACAGTTTGCTAGTGGTTCCACTCATTGACTAGTTACTGAGGACATGGTTGGATAGGTAGATGGAATGAAAAAAATAACCAAGACCAGTTTTGAGTTTGACAAATATCTAACAGAATCAACAAGTAAGCAATGACACAGAGCACTCACCCTTTGCTGTGCCAAAGGCATGTCTTGGAGCAGCTGTGTTCCTCCTGTCCTTCCTGCAGAACACCACTGCTCCAGGTATCAGCAAGGCATCCCGTCTCACACCCCACCTGCATTCATTCATTTAAGGGAAGGACGTATACACATTTCATAAGACTGCAGTCCTGTAGGTATGTGCTGCACTACTTAAAGGGTTAACAGTGCAGTGTTCTTTTGTAAATGCCTCCTATAGGATAGGGAGGAAACCAAAAATTGGAAGGGATTAGACATTAGAGACTGACCAACTTGTTGTATTTATTAACAGTAATGGGGACTTTATAGCAAAATGTTTATGTGGTCAGAGCTGCACAACTTTGCTAGGGAACAAGTCGCCAGGGAGACAGAACTGATGAGAATGACCAGTACAGTGCAGTACATCCTGCAGCCTACAGTTTTCTGAGGAATAAAAACCTGAAATCACTAGGCATGTGAAACAAAATAGCTGTGAATATGAGATACTTTGTGTGGACTAGTTGTCCTATAAAAATGGAAAAGGAACCATATTTTTTTCTGTTTTATTTCGGTTAATAACTTCTGTTTTGTTTATTTTTTTTCAGGGGGACAGTGTGCATGACCTATAGATTGGAACCTTTTAAGATTCTCCTGCTCATCTTTGACCATGAGCCAGCAGTGTGCCCTGGTGGCCAAGAAGGCCAATGGGATCCTGGTGTGCATTAAAAGGAGAGTGGCCAGCAGGTCAAGGGAGGTGATCCTCCCCTTCTACTCTGTCCTGGTCAAGCCTCACCTGGAATACTTTGTCCAGTTCTGGGCTCCCTGGTACAAAAAAAGACAGGGATCTCCTGGAAAGAGTCCAGCAGAGGGCAACAAAGATGGTACGGGGCCTGGAGCATCTTTCCTATGAGGAAAGGCTGAGAGACCTGGGTCTGTTCAGCCTTGAGAAAAAAAGACTGAGAGGGGATCTTATTAATGTTTACAAGTATCTTAGGTGTGGGAGACAGAGGGATTTGGCCAACCTCTTTTCAGTGGTTTGTGGGGACAGGACAAGGGACAATGGCCACAAAATGGATCACAGGAAGTTCCTCACCAACATGCGAAAGAATTTCTTTATGGTAAGGGTGATGGAGCACTGGAACAGGCTGCCCAGGGAGGTTGTGGAGTCTCCTTCTCTGGAGATATTCAAGGACCTTCTGGATGCCTACCTGGGCAAGCTGCTCTAGGGAACCTTCTTTGGCAGGGGAGTCAGACCCAATGATCTCTTGAGGTCCCTTCCCACCCCTACAATTCTGTGATTCTGTGATCTTTCGTGAAAAGCTTCAGGTTGTCCCATTCAG
The DNA here is from genome assembly GCF_047663525.1 of Anas platyrhynchos. Classification (NCBI taxonomy): domain Eukaryota; kingdom Metazoa; phylum Chordata; class Aves; order Anseriformes; family Anatidae; genus Anas; species Anas platyrhynchos. Next base: position 14,226,583 of record NC_092604.1, read on the forward strand.
CACTGGCTGGATTATACCATACTAAACATTTCAACCCAGAGAAACCCTGTCCCCTCTACTCCACATTCAAAGTCCTTAGAAGACTGAGGTGTCAGTACAGTTTGTTCCCAAACAAAGAGAGAAAAGAAAGACGTTAGACTGGATTCAGTTATGCCTCTTAAAGCACGGCAAAGCCAGCAATTGTCATTGAAAAAGTAGGTGCCTTACCAAGCTGGTGGTTCTGGAGGCACTGAGCCTGTGGAGTATGGCATCAGGGGAAGCATGATCACCAGCTGTCATTAGTGCACACCTGAAACTGCTGCCCAGTATGCAAACAAGTTGGTGTATAACTCATACCTTCACTGAGTACAGTACAGAAAAAGCATCACATATGCAAGTGGATACAGAGACTATGTAAAATGCCCACTACAGTGCAAATTAAGTAGTTCTGTGCTATAGATCTAGTTGGTAAGTATGATGGTTTCTATATAGTAAGTATTGTCAGTGTTACCTCCTCCAATTCTTTTGAGCAGTTCTTGGCATCTAAAAATGGAACTTGTAAATAAGATGCCAAAACTAGCTTCATCTCTGTAAACCCAGATCAAGTGAGTGTATTCAGAAGATCAACAAAGAAAAGTTCTCTGTAGGGATACACTTGGAGAGACCCAAAACACACGCTAATTCTGTTTTATTTGTTTGTTCTGACCTTTGTTAAGGTCACACATTTTTATGATGGAGAAGACTGTGAATAGCAGGTAAAGAGCATAAGTGACCACCATGTTGGACTGACAGTAGTGTCTCTCAGGTCAGGGAACTTTTCAAAGGTAAGATCTGTTGATCAAGGGCTTCTTAGTGGTGCCAGACATGAAACCAAACAAAGGCCTATTTGAGTTGGAACAATCAACTAGACACTATACAAGAAGGCCACATGTGCATTAGTAAGATGCTACTGGCACTGAGGACAGCTGGAACAGAGCCACCAATGTCTACATTATTCATCTCAGTCTGAAGAAAGGTTGGCCACATGGCAAGTGTATACTGGGAAAGGTTTCAAACTTGGATTAACTTCCAAACCACGTCTGGGAATTACCTGGAGAATGCTAACCAGCCTAAGTAAAAATTGGACCAAGGATGGATGATGCTAGCACTTTGACATCAGATAAGAATGAATTCCAGCACCCTGAAGTGTTTAAATACTAGTATAAATGTAGCTTGTATAGGGACTTTACATGGCCTGTCATTTCTCTTGGAAACTGGGACTCCACTGCATCAGGCTGCTAAGCATCATCCACCCTCCAGAGGCAGCTGTGGGTACCTCCTGAAAGCATGTACTTCTTATATCATTGACTTTGTTCTCAGCCACAGTGCAGCTGACTATAGTTGTGCTCAGTAATATCTTCCAGGAAGAATCTTTGCCTTCAGTGAGTATGAAAGATGAGTGTGATTCTTGAAGACTATGGGTGTGTTGGGGGGGTGGAACTGTTTCAGGTTGAAAACTGATGTTGGAAACTGTGTGTAGAGTTAAAGGTTAAATATAAAGTTACATTTTGCAGAACAGCTTCTCCTGCACTAAATTGTCAAATATTGACTTTGGGGTCTTGTATTTCCCATATTCAATTGATGATCTCATATATTCTACAAAATTAAGATTTTAAAAGCTGGTTTAGGTGGCTGTGATGTCACCAGAAAAATTATAGAAAATCCTAACCCCAAGTCCTGACTGAAATAGCAAGCAGGAAATGGCATCTATTTTTTTCTTTTAAGATGCATTTACCTTAAATGCCAGACAGATAAGAAACATCTGGGATCTTATACTGGATTGGGACTTTTTGTGTTTATTGTATAAGTTTGTAAGCCACATTTGAAGGTACTAGTTTTTCCAAAACAAATATGGATGCCTGAATATACCACTATAGATTTCACTGAAGCAATTCATTAATAGTCTGAAAAGAAAACACATCAGTCAATGCTTCCTTTAACACAAATGCTACCTAAGACTTGAAGAGTGCATATATATGCTGGATATTAAGTTGGACAGCCAGCAAACTAGTCTGAGAATACAATAATTGCAGCAGGAATATGGAAAAATAGTCTGTACACCACAGCCTCATCACCTATAGGGACATATCACATCTTCCAGCCCTGATCCATTCCAAAAATCAGTGCTGAAAATCATTTCAATACTTCTGGGATTTAAGTAAAGAAATTAGAAAGAGAACTACATCCATTTTGCAATGATGAGTACCAGGTCATTGGTCCTTATATTTTTGTAAAGAAAACCTTCCTGAGATGGTTATTCTCATGAACAGCCAAAACAGACATCCTTTTGACAATATAATTTGAAACTCCAGAAACATAGTTCAGAATCAATCCCCTGTTCACATACAATCTTTATTTACTTGGTTTGTGGGTTGGGGGGGGGGCCTGTTTTTGCTGTTGTGTTTTTTTCTTAGCTCGAATTTTACAGCACTACAAGAAAAAAACTAACTCAGTATTGATCCTTGAAGGTTAAGAACTTGGTGCACTTAAATTATTCTAACCCAGAGAATTTGAAATTTATAGTCCCTCTTGAACCCTCCTGCCTCACCAGCTTCCTTGGGAGGACCCTGCTGCAGGCTGCACGCCAACTGCAGTAAAATTTAAAGAGGTGAGAGAGAAACTTCCCAGAAAATATAAACATTTCATGGAAATGAAATAAGTCTTCCCTTATAAGAACTCACCTCAGCAAGCTTTAGATAAATGGAAAGGTATTCAGAATTGTAAGTAGATATAAAGTGTGGTGTTTCAGATACATTTGTTTATGAGCAATGCAGAAATAAGCATTGTCTTAAGATGACAGAGTCACACAACAAAGGGCTGTCAGTCCCCTTCCCCCTCCCTGTCCCAAGGTCAGCCGTGAGCACTAAAAGCACACACTGTAGAGTCAACTGGCTCTGTTTTATGTGTCCCTCTAGAATGGATGGCAGCCACACACACCTTTGCAGGAACAAATCCACTGCTCACTGCAGTCACAACACTTGAACTTATAACATCAATACACCCTGTAAGGGATCTGAAATATTCCCCAAGTTCAGAGATAGGAAATTCAGAATAATAGCAATGAACAAGGCACTGGAAAGTACTTTCCTTCTGTGTCCAAAGTCTCTAGCTGACACAACACAGAAGGCTCACATGACGGAACAATAACAACAACAGCAGAGAGAAATAAAGTGTGAGCATTAGAAGGGCTGTAAATTCCTCAGCCCCACTAGCTGGGCACTGGCTTTGGAGGTCTACTTGTCTTTCAGCTTCCCGCGACCTACATTTCCTCAGAAATCTCGCTGTATTTGTGGAGGGTCTGGGAAGCTTCTAGGAAAACAACTTGCTGGAAGCAAGAATGGGATTTCAGATGGTACTTTTTGCTTGGGAAGATACTAGAAAATTCAAGGCCAACTGCAGTTCAGAAAACCAAAGGGGTTGATGTACATCTAGTGCTGCTCTTTCTGATCTCTGTCATAACCTCAGAATCAGCCTTTTAAATGGATGTAAACATGTCTCTTTTGGCTATCCTTCCCACATGGCCAATTGTTCATGCAGCAGTGACTTATGCAAAGATGATGGGAACAGGTGCTAGGCATGTTTCTAACAAATAAAGCAAGGCAATTGTTGTCCTTCAAATACCAAACAGGAACATCAAATCAGGAAGAAAGAGGGCAGAAGCTCTGAACCGGGGAGACAACCATGAGTTCTGCTGTGGGGCCATTATCACATTCTCCATAGTAATGGGATAATTTCTTAGTGTCTCTTCCAAATTCAAATGAAATTATCTGAATTGACTTTGTTTTCAGTTTACTTTGGCTCAAGCCCTTTTTCTCTGTGATCTTTGATTCCTGTTCAGTCAAGCAACACCAGTTTCCCTCTAACTTGTTGTCTCCTATATTTAGCTGTGTGCCACAGGATAAGGGACTGTCTATTATTCCCATGTTTCAACCATCCACGATCCCTTCATCTCAGTCAGGCCATGAGTTCTGCCTTTAGTATGATTGCCTCTAGTACCTTATGACAACTGATTAGGCCATGAAACGTATATAAAATGTAACTACATAAAATGCAAAGAAGCAAAAAGTTACAAAGCCCAGCATTTCTGCAGGTTGTAACTGGCTGGAATGGTTTCTGTGGTTGGATTTTCCTTTCTTAGTTGCTTCTACTGAAATGTAAAAACATGATTCATTTAGAAACATAAATCCATGCATCATTCGTGCATAGGAAATGCACTCTCTGATTATTCAGCTCATATTTTTTTCTAGAGGTTCATTTTGTTTCCTTTTTGAATATTTGTTTCTTACATGCCAGCCAGCCTCAGACAAGTTCTTGCTCAGCCGTTGAAAGCTGGACTCGTGTTTACTGATATCAGCAAGAATTTTGAGAAATTTACTTTTAAACGAGTTTTAAAAGACAATAAGCAGCAAGCTTAAAGAAAAAATGTCAAATCATACATATGGAAAGGAGATAGTGTTACCCCACTCCTCCTGCATGAATGACCCTAAGCAAAAACACCACAGACCATAAATCTCCATTTTAGTCTTTTAGCCAAAAGCTATATCTTTCTAGTCAGTTAATAGCATTTTGACGGGGTACAGAGCTGGAAGTGAGGTAAAGGATAATGCAGAAAGATTCAGTAGTTTAGAGACAAAATTCTTCACACCATTGCCTTTGAAATGGGAGTACTGGCAGTGTATGTCTGTACTCTCAGAAGATCTCTATTGTCCACAATTCTTTTTAGAAGTTTTATGAGTGAAGTTACAGACAAACAAGGATGTCAGTGCTTTAGCAAAAAGCAGACCGGGTATGGACAGAGGGTTTTGCAATGCCCCCATGCCCTCCCCTCAGTACCTATTACTATAAAAATTCAACCTGCAGTCTTTTTGCACTCACACTGATGCCTCTCACTTCCTCCAGCTTTTTTTTTTTTTTACAGCCCTACCATCAGTCCTCACTATGCCATTAGTTTGCATCCTGGGCCACCTTCAGTTCTGCTACTCCCTGCATGGTGGTGGCACAGCCTACCTCCCTGTGGTGGCACAGACCACACATGCAGGTCTCCAGAAGAGAAAAGCATCCTATTTTCTTACTTTCTTGCCTTGAATAACCTGTGCCAGTGTTGGCACAGCCCAGCCTGAGACCTGTGTTAGATGTCTCACGCTCCTCCACCCTGCCAGTGGGACATTCCCTGAACAAAGGTGCTCTTCACCTCCAGCAGCAACACAGACAGGTGAAGACACTAGTGTAGGCAGATTAGTACAGGGACACCCAAGCTGCATATCAGGGGTCTGTTAAAGAACAGCATTCTTAGTGCCTGAGCTACCCACACATTCATGGCTGGAGCAGTACTTTCACCCAAAGATACCGTCAGCCTGGTAAAACACACTGTTTCTCTAGGCCTTTAGTCCATGCTCATCAACATAACCTTGTGCTTGTTCATTTTCCTCAGCTTTCTGCTAATGAGATGGAATAACTAGCTACTTTTGTGGGCCTTGTTGTATACCTAGAGGGGCTTCCTGTGAGCAAAGTGGACCAGACATGTTTGAGTCTCTGACAACATGTTTTAGAGTTTCTGAGAAATCATCACTTACAGATTCTACTGTGAAGGCACTGACAATCCCTGAATCTGAGCACTGAATAAAAGGTGAAAGAAGCCAGGGCTTTCTGTCACTGCCTAATGTATCTGCAGTATCCTGAAGGCATGCATGGAGGAGGCAGAGGGATAGCAGCAATGCTGCAGCTTAACTCTTGTTTGTGACATATTACATCAAGGAGAGAAAGAATTGCCTTGTAGGGAGCATAAATCAGTGAGTGCTTTCAGCTTTTAAAATAAGGTGAAGTTTGCATGAACATAATTATACCCTATGATGCAAATAAAACAAGATATGACAGACAGAGATAGCTGCCACTACTAAACTAATGTTGTAAAATTTAAGTGACTAGCAGTTGGCAGGAAGCTCAAAGGAGATTTTACTCTCTCTGACACTGATATTGTGTCTAAGATATCTCTTTTTAAAACTCTTTGCTGAATTTTATATACTTAAAAAAATAATTATGATTGCCTTGAACAGCATCATTTAAGCCAAATTTATTGATGTGGTACTGTGCAAATTTCATACAGTTCAACAAGGCCAGGTGCAAGGCCCTGCACCTGGGTCAGGGCAACCCCAAACATGAATACAGTCTTGGCAATGAGTAGACAGAGAGCCCTACAGAGAAGGATGTGGATGAAACAGCTTGACACGAGCCAGCAATGCACAGTTGCAGCCCAGGAAGCTGTCTGTATCCTGAGCTACATCAAAAGAAGGGTAGCTAACAGGTCAAAGGAGGTGACCCTCCCTCCCTCTCTATTCTGCTGGAGTACCTGGAGTGCTGCATTCAGCTCTGGGGCGCACAGCATAAGGAAGACATAGACCTGTTAGACTGAGTCCAGAGAAGGGCCACAAAAATGATCAAAGGGCTGGAGCACCTCTCTTACAAAGACGTGCTGAGAGAGTTGGAGTTATTTAGCCTAGAGAAAAGAAGCCTCTGGGAAGACCTTATAGCAGCCTTCCAGTACTTAAAGGGGGGCCTACAGAAAAGATAGGGACGGACTCTGTATCAGGGAGTGCAGTGATAGGACAAGGAATAACAATTTTAACCAAAAGAGGTTTAGATTAGAAATTAGAAAGCAGTTCTTCATGATGAGGTTGGCAAGGCACTCAAACAGGCTGCCCAGAAAAGTCATGGATGCCTCCTCCCTGAAAGTGTTTAAGGCCAGGTTGGAGAGGGCGTTGAGCAACCTGTTCTACTGGAACTTGTCCCTGCCCATGGCGGGCGTTTTGGAACTAGATGGTCTTTCAACCCCAACCATTCTATGATTCTATAATTTTATGATTCTATGATGATTTTATGGTTTTATGATTGATTTCAAAGTCCCAAATAACTTTCTTCAGTCACCAGAAAATAATGCCATGTTCTTTGTGGTATTTGTTTCTTGGCAGTGATACAACATTTTCATAATACATACATGTATGTATGTATGTTACTCTAAAGTAAGTCTTACCACATATCTCCAACAGCCTACCTCTACATGTCCCATAGACAAATAAATGGAGTTTTTAACATATATACAAACATATACATTCACTCAGTAGCAATGAAGCGTTAAGTTCCCCCTTGTGCTGCAAATGGCTCCACAGTGGCTGTGGTAACCCTGGAATGAGAGGAGCTGTCCTGACTCCCCCCAGCTTTGGATATTCCCATATCACTATCTTGGGAGATATCTCTGAGAATGTATTCCTTGATTAAAACAAATATTTGCATGTTCTGGTCTTTACAGTCTTTGTCAGCATACATTGCAGCTAACACCAGAAGCAGGACCACACACTTTCAGTGTGATCCAGTAAGGCTGGATGCCCCAGTGGTTGTTAGTGCCTGGTTTCCAGGCAACTCTTTCATTAGTGAGAAACAGTTACATATATATTTTCATGGGGATAAAAATAAAATAAAATAAAATAAAATAATAAAATAAAATAAAATAAAATAAAATAAAATAAAATAAATAAAATGATTAAAAAGTTCTAAAATAAGGCATTTCAAAATCTGCAGCTTTTAATTTCTACGTGTCATATAACCTCTTTTTTTCCTTTTTTTTTCTTTTCTTTTTTTTTTTTTTCTGAATAAACTCCTTTCTTTGTGTGTGTAGAAAAGTAGTGTTCAAACACATGGGCAATTTTCTGTATAAGGTTTACGTGCATCATTAACTGATATTCCAACACTATTATTTTTAACATTAATACAATTTCCCATCTAAATATCAGAAAGCACTTCTTCATTGTTCAGTTGCTGGAGCAATGGCACAGGTTGCCCGGAGTGTTTGTGGAATCTCCCTCCCTGGAGATCTTCAAAAGACATCTGGACATGATCTTGGACAACCTCCTCTAGGCAGCCTTGCTTAAGGAGTGGGCTGGACCAGATGAGCTCCAGAGGTCCCTTCCAACTTCAACCATTATGTGATTATGTGATTTTATATGCCAGGTAAAGTAGTTGGATTGGCTATATAATACCTATAATATCTTGTGATGAATTTGCAGGATTTAGGTATTCTGCTCCCTTCTTTCTTAGAAGTTAACCAAGTGTTCCCAATTTGACTGCTAAGTTACTCAACAAGTAATCAATCACCATGACTCTTCACAAAGATAACATTCTGAGCAAGCGTAAATTATAATGATGAAGTCTCCAAAGGAGCGTTTAAGCAAAGTAGAATTACTAGAGGTTACTATCTATGACACTTTCAACTATGTATTCTGTATCACCAGGTCTCTTATAATTTGTTATTTAAATTTATAGCCTCCTGGGGCTACATTTGTCTTATAAGTTGCCAAATTTCTCTTGTCTGACCCCTAAGAATGTTCAGAAATTAGGTTGCCTGATACACATTCTATGTTTTGTAACACCAGCTGCTATAATTCTGATAATCACCACTGCCATAGTGGTGGTTTAGTAATCATAATTCAAATAAAAGTTTGCAGTCAAGGCTTGCATTGCTTGTAAACACAGATATTCCAGGCCATGCCATCTGCATGCTCAGAGCAACAGAGAAAAAAAAAAGAATATTTTTTGTTCCTGAAGTGCAATCATGGAATCATATAATGGATCAGAAGGAACCTCAAGGATCTAGTTCCAACACCCATGCCACAGGCAGGGACACCAACCACTAGATCATGTTGATCAGGGCCTTGTCCAACCTGGTCTTGAAGATCTCCAGGGATGGGGCATCCACAACTTCTCTTGGCAACCTGTTCCAGTGCCTCTCCACCCTCTGAGTGAAGAATTTCCTTCTATCTTCTAATCTAAAGCTCTCCTCTTTTAGTTTAAAACTATCTCCCCTTGTCCTGTCATTATCTACACGAGTAAAGAGTACTTCTCCATCTTTTTTATAAGACCTCTTTAAGTGTTGAAAGGCTTCAGTGAGGTCACCATGGAGCCTTCTCTTCTGTAGGCTGAACAGCCCCAGCTCTCTCAGCCTTTCTTCACAGGAAAGATGCTCCAACATCATCTTTGTGGCTATCCTCTGGACCCACTCTAACAGCTCCACATACTTCTTATGCTGGGGACTCCAGGCCTGGACACAGTAGTCCAGGTGGGGTCTCACAATGGCAGAGTAGAGGGGGACAATCACCTCCCTCGACCTGCTGGCCACTCCTCTGTTGACACAATCCAGGATGCTGTTGGCTCTCTGGCCTGCAAGTGTGCACTGCTGGCTCATGTCAAGCTTTTGTTCACTAGAACCACCAAGTCCTTCTCTACTGGGTTTCTCTCAATGAGTTCTCCTAGTCTGTACTCATGTCTGAGATTGGCCTGGCCCAGGTGCAGCACCCCTCATTTAGACTTGTTGAACCTCATTAGGTTCACGTGGGCCCACTTCTCAAGCTGTCCTGTTCTCTTTGGATGGCATCCTTTCCTTCTATAGTATCAACCACACCACTCAGCTTGGTGTCATCAAGTAGTGGAGTTCTTACTCTTCATCCTTTGACAATGTGTTGTTCTGTGGTGAGTTAATTCATGAAAGCAAATTTGCTTTTGTCACCTGGATGCAGCAATTCCCCATGGCACTACCATAGATATTTCCATACAATGTCATGGGCATACTTCTGTTTCAGGTTCTGCTCTAGCAAATTTCTCTGACCAATCAGAGTGGGTCCACAGGGCTACATATGTAATAATGCCTGCACCAAGCTATTCAGATGAGTCACCTCCCAGAGGGGAATTAGACTCGATGCCACTCACAGAAGCAATGTCAGTTTTTGTGCTGACAGGCTACAAAAGCAGGTGGCTATAAATCTCCAATCAGAGACAGACAGAACCACAAATTGGAAAATCCTTCAGAAATCCATTCAAGAAGCCACAAGTTTGAAGATCCTGCTCTGTTGCCCTTTGCAGTGTTTAACCCTAAAGCCAAACCACATAAAAATGGTGGCTCAGCCCAAGCTGACCAGTATAGTGGATACAGAGAAGGGCAGGAAGGCTGTCAGTTTGCTTAGGCCAATACACTTGTTTTAAATCTCAGATAAATTAGGAGCTGTGTTATTATTATTTACCTTCCTTATGCTGTCACAGCAAAAGCAAGGGGAGCATTACTATTTGCAAAATAAGGTACATAACATAAGAGATTGTCATACTTGTCCCTACCATTCTCCTTTATCTCTCACTCACTATTGTAGACCATTTAGTCTTTACCTCCATTGCAATTGTGACAGCCATCTAAATCAGAGCTGCTTCCAGTTTGTCTGAGAAATATTGTTTCACTAAGTCATTTGCTGTTCTGAGCATACTGAGGTTTTGCAAACTCTCCACGTTTTCAACCTCACTGAAAGGCTGAATCCAGGAACTTAACATTGGTCAGTGCCAAAGAGCCGGCAGTCTTCAGCATTGTCTGCTAAATGTCCCTCCCCACACACCAGCACCTATTCTATCCTGCGTGCATCTCACAGATCTTCTGAAGGCATTATAAATAAAGTCAGGGTAACAATGACAACAAATAATAGCCTTGGTCAAAGGAAAACAAGACCCAACAGAAGGCACCTACACCATGACAACTGTCAGCTACTTGACCCATTGCTGCTGCCATGGCAAAAGCCAGGCCATTTCTGGGAAGGCCATGTAGCAGCTGTGGTTCACACTGTTCAGTAAAACAATTAATGCAGTCAATTAATTTTCCAAGAATATCTTGTCTAATGAATCACTAGACCATTAACCTGAACAATCATAATGTGTATCAGTATCGCTTGAATAATCCCCAAGGGAATAATTAAGAGTGTATCACATAGAGGAATGTGTAATGCATTACTGGATCCTAATACAAGACCACAACTCTCTAGCACATTGTCAGTGATTTAGAAATGAGTCAACAGATGGAAGACAAGGAGGAGGAGAGCATGGCAAGATATGTGGTAACTGATGTTAATACATGTTGTGACTTTAGAGAATTTATGTGCCTCTTTAAGACAGAAGCAGGAAGAAAGTTAGTTATATTCGATGGTCATCTTCTTTCTGGATATGGGTTTTAGACATCCCTATGTCTAGCCTACTTGTTCTTTGTCTGTTGCAGATCCTGGTATCTAGATATTCCATACTTCAGTAATATTTCGTATTTAAATTCCTTTCTAGTTAGCCAGTTAAGTTCCTTCTTTCAACCCAAGCAAAGTTGGGTGAATAACTCACATAAGGGATACTCTAGACAGAAATTATACATCAAAATAGAGGCAAATTTCCCTTCTTCTGTGCAGCACAGATTTCTGACGCTACCCCAGAAGCTTACAATCACCTTTGTACCATTCCCCAAGGCACAAAACACTCATCCTCAATGCAATGTTTTAAAAATTACCGAATATCCTACACTCTTCAGTGCCACAGAAGCTGCAATTAATGGTTTTGGTTGTATAGGGTATCCAGGAGAAACATCACTGACTTCTTCAGAATATGGATATCCATGCATTCCTCCAAAGCATGCTAGCCATGTACAGCACAGACATAAGCCAGTTCACATCATTTGGGCTGGATGCCAGGGTTCTCTTTCCAGCATGGTCCAGCAAATAGAGAGATGGACATAATATTGTAATAGATATAACAGAATGGTGCCTTTGTCTGTCTCAGTTTCCCATCTTTATGGGATTCATTATTATGAGTATTGATATCCATATAGATCAATATTAGAGATTAAGCTAAGCACTGTTACACTCCTTATACCCCCCATGATAAGAGCTGGTAAGCACAATGGGACAGAGATAGTTGCAGTGTGGGAGAAAAGGTTATTTGAAAATTGGGAAGTGTGGATAGTGACTAGCAAAACTGACTGACTAGAGGCAGGTTCCCAATCCAAATAGCAAGTGAGAATTGACAGCAAGGCACTATAAACTGTGATGGACCATATAAAAAAGACAAGTAGAACACATTTAAGACAGTAAAGAGAGACAGTAGAAGGATGAATAGAGAGGACGAATATTTTTCTTCAGGTGAAAATTATCTTTGTAATTTGGGCAGGGTAAGGAAGTCTGAAAAAGCAGGCTGCAGTATTGGAGCAGAAAATTATGAGAGCTTTAGAGGCAATTTTTAAACAATGCATCAGGCTGAAACTTATTCAAATGACAAGTGAATTCCTACTATCTTTCCAGATACCTAGAAGTGTGACTGTTAGGGCAGCATCTTGTAACTGCTTTTTACAATACAAGGTAAATGTTTTTCTGTTATACTCTTCATATTAATTATGAACCATACGTGAATTGTACTGATATCACACCTGTCAAATTCACCAAAACATTCAGCAAACTCAGGGCTACAGCTTGGGTACAGGGAGAAAACAAACTCAGTACTTGGGGACTGTTCCTGCCTCTCAAATATTCCATGAACTGTACACATCTGCTGTGTTTTCAAATGGTGATAGCAAAGTTCATTGCTGATGAATTTTGATTGGATAACCAGAAACCTGTTAAATAAGCCTTGCTCCACTTCTTTTTCTCTCAATCTCTTCTCAAGATATTTAATTTCAGATCAAATAGATCATCTTGATGCTTGATCTAAAGCTTTAGGGAATCCACCTGTCTCTGATCCTCCTGATCCCCTATAACAAGCAAGATCTTAGAAGTTGCTGTATGTTGATATAAAGCTAAATCTCAGAATGAGTTCAGATCTTAAAGGGCATTTACCAGTGAATTCATAGAAAGAAGAGCAAGTACTAGTTAAATGCTGAAGGTACATGAAAGGCTCTCCTATCAATGTTAACACCACCCCTCCAAACAAACAAACAAAAAACAGGGAAAGAGAAGAAAATAGTCATTTGTCACCTGCTGAATTTTTATCATAATGTCTACAGGAAAAGAAATATCCTGCCCTGCTCCATCAGACTTGATCTGCAATTTCTTGACTGCTTATCTCAAGGTCATTAGAAATGTGGAGAAATGCTGCCCTGGAACAAATGAACGCAGCTTTTCCAGCTCCTTGGATTAGAAACCTATGTCTGCTGAAGATGCCTCACTGATGGAGCATTAGAAATCCCAAGGGGAAAAATGTCAATAGTTTTGTACCAGGCAGAAGTCTTGTCAACACTCTAATGAACTATGATTGCAAATGTGAGGGAGGGACAGGGACTGGCAGACCTGCATGCCCATGATACTACTCCTCATAAAAGCCCTTTGGTGGAAAAGCTCCCTTTACACACCTAACACTGTGAAAAGAGATAAACAATCCACAGTTCTATGTCTTTCTTACTGCAGAAAATATTTCAGGTAATGCTGACATTGTAGGAACATAACAACAGAGATATATATCCACTGTGAATAACATATTTTTCTTCATAAGGATGAAGGGTACATTAAGTGACCTTTCTTTCCAATAGGATAAGAAATCTAATGTTGGCTTAAGAAACTTAGAAGTTGTTAGTAGTTATATATTACTGGCAACATATTTTACACAAGGCAGCTATGAAGAAAAGTAATAAAAAATGCAATTAAGGTCTGAACTGTTGTTATTTTGGAAATTAAACCAACACACAGCATCCTTACTGCAGCTTATATTACGTGCTTAATGACTTGTGCACAGTTATTTTCACCAGTTTAACCACGCTTCTTTTCCATAAAAGTCTGCTGTTAATAGATCCTTTGGGAACCTTGAAAATAACAAGATCTGTAATAAAAAAATTAATAACACTGGGAGAAAACTCAAGTTAGGACGGCTTTTTAGAGCACATTAAAGGATCTAGTAAAAAAAAAAAAAAAAAAAAAAAAAAAAAAAAAAAAAAACCAGAGAAAACCCCCAGTGCCCTGTAGCAGTGTAGCAGGTAAATGTGAATGACCATTGTTGAGATTTAAAAGAGGGGAAGTCCAGTCTTCAAGAGAGTATGCATTACTTTACTATGTGCATGACTTTGTGGTTGTTGAGAATATTACTAGACTCTCTGATGTTGTATTAAATAATTTTATTCTCTTGATAAAATTAACCACAATAATAGAGATTATGTGTTCTTAATAAAATGAACTCTAATTCCAGTGGAACAACTTTCAGGATGTCCCGTGTCTTGTGTTACAGGAAAAATGGGAGCAGTTAATCACTGTGGTCCCCTATAAACCTTATAGATCAGTGACCAAGACAGACCACTCACCTAGCCAGAAGCACTGCTAGCTGTTTCCTTTGTATTGCTGTGTATGTTTTAAGACAGACGTTTGCTTGTATAGTGGTCCTTCTGCACTGCAGTGCAAACATCAAGGGCATATTCACACCCAGGGTTCATGTCACAGGAGTTCAAAACATTACCACAATGATCTTGTCAAATTACTAGCATCTAAGGATAAACTTGCAAACTGCAGCTTCCCTGCCATGGAATTTGCTTGAGAACTGTCTCACATACTCTCTTACTCATGCTCCACCTTTGTTGCATCCTCATTTGTTCCAATGCAATTGTCTTTAAGATTGCACTGTAAAGTGAATCTTTAGAGTGACCTGGGTTGAAAATAACTATCTTTAAAAAATCATCTATAAAACAAACTTACTGTCAGTAAATAGATCTAAATTGACTGCAACCGAACTGAGTAATCCCAACCTGTTTCTCAACAGCTATCTAAAAGCTGCAGTGCTGCTTCCACCCTTTTTACCCTGACTCAAAAGCACTGGGGTTATAATAAGGACTAGCAATTTAAGAACTGTAGTATTCAAGAAAAAAAAATAAAAATAACAATAAAGTGAACAGTTTTCTATTTCACATTACTAACAAGCTACACTGGCATTTCTTTGGGAGACTACGGTAGCTCTGGAATATTCATAATGCCTTTCTCACAGACTAATAATACTTAATTCATCTACCTATTTGCTGCTGATTCTAACCTAAGATTTTTGGCTCTTCCTGATAGTGATGGCAGGGTTTGATGTGAGCAAGCTGAATTATTTTTGCTGCAAATAAAAACTCTAATATTTTTACAAGGCTGCAATGATCAAAAATCCCCAGATGCAGGAGAAAATATAGCCAAAATCCTTGATGGGTCTTCTAGTGTTGGAATTTATGGCTATTCCTGCTGCAGATACTATTGCTGCCATTCTGAAGATTGAAAATGTGAGGGTGTTACAAGAGAGGAGCAAAGTTGGGAAGTGTGAGACAATAGGTCTCTCAGTATGCCCAGAGGAAACAGATGAGGAATGGGATGCACTTAGAGAAGTGTTGGAAGCAAAATCCATTGCAGAAATAAATTAGTGGCCACTACAGAACTAGTAATACCATAACTACTTTCCCATCTCTCAGCTGTTGTGGGAAACATGAGGAGGCTGTGGATGTATTATACATAATTCTTATGTTTGAAGATTGTGAGGATTGTTACCACATCCTCCAATAGCGCTGAAGCTAAACTGTGCTGAAAGCACACAGGATAACCCATGCTGTTGATGGACCAATGAAGCTGAAGCACCACAAAAATACTCCTGCCTAATACAATGGTGAGAAAGCCCACTTTTCCTAGCCATCCTAGTGAAAAAGATCCCTCAGTCCCTTCAAAAACATGAAGAAAACTTTATGCAAAGGATGTGTGGCAAGAGAAGCACTTGAGGGTGTGCGTGTCTTCCTCTTCCCCAAAACATCAAGTGCCCATCCTGTCTTTTGTTGAATGCTCTGGAATTAAACCGAGGAAAAATCATATTTATGATGGATTTTCTGGCAGCTGTCTGTGGTCAGAGTTTTGAAGCCTTGACAGTCACTGTTTGATCCTTCCCTTAGTATTTTTTTCAGTCCTAGCTTTTTTTTTTTTTTTTTTTTTCAGTCCAGCATAATTGCCCAAGTGATTTAAAATATTTTTGTGAATTGATCACACCCAAAAAAGGACACTGTCAGAAGTCAGTTTTGTTTGTTCTTGTGTCATACAGACTTTGTCATGCACCACAATCATAAAGGAGCACTTTTGTAAAAGCACGCATGAATTACTTGATATGATGGAAATTACTCTGAAGACAAGTTGTAAAAGCCCATATATGTGAGAATTCTTTGTATCCTTCTAAACTGCAGGCTTTGGTGTGAAATATATTTTAATAACATATCCTTTGGACAGATGAACAAAGGTTAGTAGACTACAGTATACAATATTTCCATTAGAGTTGCTGGTTTTTATTATTTGTTATCCCAGCACCCAAAATATGTCAGGCAACAAACATGAAACAATGTATTAGCATATAGATTATCTGAGGGATTAAAATTAATGATCACCATACTGATTCTGTTATGCAGGAAACTTTATATGTTCTCAACTTTATGAGAGTAGGCAATCAAAACTGCTTACTAAATACTAGTTGCACATGAGGTGGCCAGAAAAGCATCAGTTTTATAACCATACAGTTCTGGCAAATATTTATATATTTCTGCAGCAGCAGCATCTAAGACCTAAGTCTCTGACACCTGACATCATTTCCCATGGATTCAAAGCAGAATGTTGGTACAAAATTAAAAGATTCAGTTATCATAATTTATTGAAACATTCTGTTGCTCACTGTCTCTAAAGAACAATTTGTATGTTTGAGAACTGTCTTACCACATGGAGAAGCTAAATGGTTAACTAGCGAACTGACATCTAGTGCTCTGACAGAGCCAAGAATATTATTGCAAAGGTCACAAGGTGAGTTGCACAGTCCCCAAACAAAATGAACCAGAAGATTCCATGTACAGAATATTACATTTCTGAGCATACTCTTGACATTTTGTTGTATACATATCATCAATGTTATAAACATCATAACAGTAGTTCCCTTTGAATGCAGTGCTTAAACATATAATGTTCTTTTAACAAATTCCCCATTTTTTCATGGATTTGAAAACCATACATTTTCAAAGCAATTTGCTCAATGCGAATGAGTAATGAGTCCCTGTAATGTGTAGACAATGGCTAACCAACAGAAACAAAGGTATCTATACATCTCACATATTTTTATTTAATTCTTTTATCCATCTACTCATCTACCTGGCAAAACTGGCAGCAAGAGAAAAGCATTATCTGTGGAAACTACTTAATGATTAGGATGTAAAATGTTTTTTGAGCTCTTAATCATATGTAAATAGGAGGAATATCTCTTTATGCTGCAAAGCAAACCCAGCAGGTTGAACCAAGCCAATAGAGAACAGACACAGCTTGGTCTCAAGACCTTGGCTGAGAAGAATGTCTGGCGATGATGGTCACAATCTGCTGACCCTTTGCCTGCCCTGCACCCTGCTATGTTCCACAGGTGTCTCAGTCTGTCTAAGAGCAACAGCTGTGCACCCTTTAGTAGCCAGGTACTGAAGTAAAACCAGTGCTTACAGCACAAATACATGGTGACATGCATTATTTTTTTCCCATGGGTGAAATTAAAATTAATATATTTGTTCCTCCATTTGCAATGCATTGAGTACAGAGTTAATTGTGCGTGTTCTGCTGATATAAGTAATTACCTAAACTATGATAACATAATGACATGACTTAGCAGTTTGTCTTATTTAATACAGATATATAAATACCAGGCTGTCTATAATTTAGCTGCTGAAGACAAGCCTCAAAAATAATCTAATTTCACCCTTATTTTGTGACTTATTCCTGTGCAGTCACAGCCAGCATTCATGACGAAATACATGCACTCCATATGCACTCCATGCATCCAAACTGACCTTCTCTTGAAATGCCAGTTTCTTGCTTAGTGCTTGTAATACCAGAAGCAACATTTCTTAAATAATTCTAAAGATGTAAAAGAAACTGTGAATGCTATTTCTTTCAGGTCTTTCAATCCACTAAGCACCTGTTTCAGTGATATCCCGTGACTCTGAATTCCACAAGATAACCAATTGGATAAAAGTGTTTCGTGTCCTCAGCTGTATTTGTTCTTACATTATTTTAAAGTGTAAATGTGAAAGCATGATTTTCTGTGCATTTTTTTGAGTTGTCATTACTATGTTCTCTCTTTTCCATGTCTTCATTTAACAATACAACGTTATTTACAATAAAATCAAACCCTTTTTGTTTCCTGCCTCTGGTCTCGCTGATCTTTGTATTGCATCACTTTAAGAACAAGCAAAGCTATGTTTTCTCAAAAAATACATCAGTAGAATACTTGAAAGCCAAATTCATTATAAAATTCATACTTTATCCCAAATAGTGTCCCTTAGGAAGTTCATGTGTATATTTTTTCCAAACTGCCTTTTTAGTTCAGTTGCTCTGCAACAGTTTTTCCAGCAATCTGAAAACATCTTCTGACCAGCAGTGACACTAAAAATCCAACAAGTTATTGGTGGTTTTATGAGTTGCAGTTGAGACATCAATTCAGCTAAGGTGTAAATAAGCCTTCACAGGCTTCATAAAGTCACCTCTAACATCTGCTCTTTTTAATGCAAAATAGTAAGGGGAAGCATCACAGTTATGAGCCTCTGTCACAGAGGCAGGATTGGGGTACTGGCTGGCAATGACTGTCATATGACAAGTCCTCTTTTGTTTATGGCAGAGACTACCTTGTCTGCAGAATAAATGCAGCAAGACATGACAGGTCGATTTTCAGTAGAATGCCAAGTATCAGCTTTAGTTTATAACATGACTACTTTTCAGACTTTTGATAAGGGAGACTAGCTAGAACTATTTTTTTTACTTTGCTCTGCTGATTTGCTCTGCTAATTTACTCTGCTAATCCTGCCTTTCTTCCCTGGGATACCAGAAATGAATCACTTTAGTTAAACTACATAGGGCAGTCTCCATACAACAGGTATGAGGAAAAAGTGACCAAAATGCCACGTTTTGTCAGAAAGCAATGAGGATTATAGATCTTACTCTTTCACAGTGCAGCCATTTGTTACTGGCATAACCAATTTTTAGCAAAACCATTGTTTTCAAGCGTACTTGTGGTTTCATTATTGCAAAAACATTTCCAACTCAGTAACAGTCTATACAGAAAATTTCTGTTATATAATTAGAACAAGAGCCATTCAGTAGAAAACTGTTTTTCTTACTGCAATGTAGCAGAAATCCTGTTGTTTGTATCTGTAGTTTTGGCCAAGGTGAAATGATGGGTTAAGGAGGATGTATGCCTGTTTCTTCACCACAGTACAACTCATTTTTAATCCACCCTGTGCTAAAATCTGAGGGTGCAGATCCCTTCCAGTGTTTGTACTGGGATCTAGTTCTTCATCATCACTACCTTTTGAATATCTATTGTCAATGCTGACAAATGCACATTTGCCTTCAAACAAGAACTGGAAATATTTCTAGGATTATCCTGAATGTCAGTGTCACTACCCACTCACTTAACAATCACTCAAAGAAATGATATAAAATATCACTTTTTTACATAGATGAATAATAGAGTGTTTGTCAATCACTTCTAGGCTGACTGAGCCCCTTTAACTCTGAAACTAGAGTCCTTTTTTTTTTTTCCCTAAACCTCCCGAGAAAATGTTGACAAAACAGGCAATTTTCTGTAATTTCTCTGTGAGCTTCTGTCAGCATGAGAGGCAGTCAGAGCCCTCTCATTTCAGATAACACCATTGGGTAACCTTTGACATCCACCCCCTTGCTGACTTCGGAGGCTCCTCTAAGTGTAACAGTTGTGTCTTTCAGGTTGCAGGATGCAGAACCACAATTTGGGCTCTTGTTCACTGAAGGCAGCCTTTGTTTCCCAGCTGACTAAGAAACTCTTATAAAAGGGATAAGAAATGTAGTTAATAGCTCAAGAGTGGCCTAATCATCGGCTGCTATTACCCCTCCAATATTAGGGAGGATGACAGACCTATCAATAACAGAGCCCCAGGTGAGGTATGGGAGATGATAATGTGATCTTTGGCTTGGTCTTTGCTCTGCAAAGCACAGCACTTATTTGAAAGAGAAGCCAGCATCTGTTTTTTTTCTTCATATTGTGCCAAATATCATTCAGCTGAGCGGCTTTTGTGTTTTTCTGTCTTAAGCCACAGCAATTTGACCAATTTCGTTTATAAGCAGAGATGAAAACTTAAGAACTTTCCTATCAGACCATGTAAACTGGAAATACACAGCTGTGTGCTTATGTCCACTCACATGATAGTAAAATGTGGCAAAAATGAAAAAACAGGTGTCCAACTCATCTTGATATATGTGAATACAGTCACATCTGTACACAGATTTGTGCACATCTGTGTCACATACTATTTTCAAAGTAGTTAGTGTTTCCCTGAATAAACAACATACAAAAGCTAAACATTGAGCAAATGTATCATAGTACCATCTTATGGCTACAATAGACTAAAACATAGGCAAAAACTACAGGCTAGGACAACTAGATGTACTCATTACTCCTCATCTCTGGCAAGAAGGCTAAGTTTCACAGTACGAGAGTCTTTTAGTACCATATAATTTCAGAAATTATTATTTGGATCCAGTCTTCATAGAGCCCAGTGGCCAGCACCATCTTGTTTCAGAGGAAGTGTTGGAGCTCTACCTTAAGAGATGTCAGAGACATCACTTCTTTCTTATTAAATCACAAGATCTTTGGTACTTAAAAGTATGACTTCCACAAATATTTTTATCAACAATATACATAGAAATATTGCTAAAATACTGATATGAAAATGTTCCCGTGTCACTGAGCTCCATACCCTTGTGTGTTCATAGTGAGTCTTCCTGTTCTACTGTTATGAGGCAAGAAAGCCATGTTCCCATACATATATTTACCTCAATTCTATGCTCCTGTCTCATTCTTGGAAAGCCTAGATCACAATGCTGGACAGTCAGTAAGCAAACCTCAAAACAGAGCTCTTACTAATGTTCAGGGTATACTGCACTAAGGCTGAAAATAGGACTGCAGTCTCCACAGTCAGAGTAGGGAAGGCATATTTCAGAATACATTTTCAGGGCTTCCTGGAGAAAGCACCTTTTATTATGCTGCTTTTCCACTAACTGTTTTTCTCTGGGAGACTGACAGTCAAAGATCTGCCCTCCTTTCCAGAGGCCATATCTACAAACACTAGCTGTTACAAAGCGCTGTCAGTTAGGGGAGCTCCACTTCTCCTTGACAGGAGGAAAAGGAAGAACACCTTTGTTCCTTCCTTCCAACTCAGGTTATGAGGAGAGGGAGGAAATGTGATTTTAATCCTGGCTGGGACACCCTGTTAAGAAAGACCTGAGAGAAGGATGGGAACAGTGGGAAGGGGGAGGCAAAAGCTAAGTGCTGGTAACAGAATAACCTGATGATTTACCCATCACTCTCCTGGGTGCATTCTCTGCTCTCAGTCTAGAGGGGAAATTAGGACAGGCCCTCATCGCCATAGGCTTAGGTCAAACCCTGAGAAAATCGCTGAGTTTTCAGACTGATTGCAACATGCCTGGGGTCTGCAGCGCTAAGCAACTGCTGCTCAAGTAGCTGGTACAGGGACTAATTCATCTTTCTTGATGGCACTGAGAAACCCAGAATGCTAACCACAGAGTCCTTAGCAGGCAGCTGGATGCATCCATTAAGCTACACTGAATGAAGCCTAGTATTTAGAAGAGATCAGGGCTAAAGAGATTTTCTTTATTGTCAAACTATGTTTAGTTTGTTTGTTTTTAATAGATTTCCATTTAATACTTTTACTTTGAAATACTAACCTTTAATACAGCCAAAGTGTATGCTGTTTTGAAACAGATCTAGTCTTTTGAGAATGTCTTTGTTTTCTTCAGGTATTTAACTGGGGTTTCATTACTAATGCTAGACTTACAGTAGCTAATGCCAATATAATACTTTCCTGAAATATTACTCAGAACTGCTTAAGCTAATATTTCCAAAGACAGAATTCTTTAAAAAACTAATGGCACAATCTCAAATGGCTTGAAGCCACATACCACAAAGTCTGACACTAAAACTTTTTTCACCCTAGGCAAGTTCTGTATTCATAAACTATTGTAGCACTTCTTGGATTTACTTCTACTATAGCAGCTTTTTTCTTAAACATGGCAGTCTGAAAAGCATAAGAATATGTAATCCTAAAACTCATAAGAGCATGCAGTTACCAGACTGGAATTTAAACCCAAGGAAACGTGAGCCCAGGAAGAAGTAATCCTTTTGACTGCCAGTAGCATGCAAAGGTAAAAGAACAATCTGACTCGAGGCTCTGTGTAGTTTCCTGATTCAGGCAATTCAGCAGTTCTCTACAGAGAGACCACTTCATCTAGCTACTGCTGCTTTTGTCCAAAAGCACAGAGAAGAGCAGATTTGATTCAAAAGAAGCAGCCATTATAGATGTTTAAGCATGCTAACAGGCAGGCTCCTTGCATGGAGTGCGCAATCACCATGCTCAGTGGGTACTGGAGTACTGTCAGCTGAACATGCTCCGCCTCTAGTTGTCTACACCAGCACTGAAGCAGGGTGTCGAGTGCTGACATTCTTCCTGCTTTAAATCAGGCTGAAATCCTGACAACTCCAGAAAAGCCTTAAAAATGTTCCTGCAGCAACATCTGCTGAACTGCAGCAGCTTGGCTGTCCCAGTCCATTAATGTTGCCCTTGCGAATGACAAGGGGGCTTGCAGTCTTGTCATGTACACAGCATAGGAATATGTAAATAAGGTCTGGAAGAAAGTGCTGGTTTTCCTGAACCAAGGAGAAGCAAGATCGAACCAACTTGTCTGTGCTTTTCACATACTGTCCAATCAACTTGCAACCTGACAGCTGCCAGTTTTTGTCTAGCCTAGAATACATGTTTGGACCATTCTTTGTTTGCTAAACTCAATCTGTTTTCCAGGAGTGAGAGAGGTATGTTTCTATTGTGCTGTAGTGATGCCGTTAGTTATATTAACTACCCTCCACCCAGAAATGACAATCCAGCCTACCTCCAAATTAGCCTTTTTATTGAACTCAATAAAGGATAAAACACATGACACTAAACTATTTGGTGGCAGCTTTGTTATAAACTCATTACTGGAAAAACAGCAATTGGACAGACCTTTAACCACTGTCATTGATTCCAGCACAGGGAGAGTGATCTATTGAGTTAATCAGTGAACTTACTGCGGTTAACAGTGTCTGTAAGCTACCTTGCTTAGGACTCAGTCAGATGTCTAGAAAAACCCCATACATGTAGGCTAGTTATAGTCTAAGTACAAGTGCTCTCACAAAAGCAAAACTACCCCTCACCCCAAACAGAGCACATTTAAAGGCAGTACTTCATATTGCAGGAAAAAATAAATAAATAAACAAATAAATAAAAATAAACAAATAAAAAAAAAGCTATTCCCTGAATGGCTGGCCACACTAACCTTGGTCTTCTGCAGCAGTTCAGCATTACAGATGACCTGCTTATATCTTGGTCCAGCACCACCAGGAGCCAGACCCATTCTCTTCACTCTTGGGCATACAGCTGATGCCACATTACAGCCCATGAGGCCCAGGAAGACAGCAGATCAATGTAAAGAGGAGGCCCTGTATAAGCAGTTCCCAGCATACACTGCTGTTTATGCAGCTCTGTTGAGATGTGGTTTTACAAATAGAGCAGAGGTTTCAGAAGATGCGTTTGCATAGATGATTCTTGCAAGACTGACCCTTTTGACCCTTACTGCTTACTAGCATCATGACAAAAGTCTCATTCCTTGGAACAGTGGTAACTCTCAGGGCTATGTATCTAATGAAAGGTTAACATCACACTTCTCCCCACAATGGCTGGACTTTAAGTTTCATTTGTGTTCCTCTGAATTCCTTTTTCATCAAACTTGCTGAAAGAAAAGAGACAGCATCAGCATTAATACAATGCTCTATTCTAATTCCTGGCCTCATGTCAGAACTTAAGACAGTGAAACACTTAAAATACGGTTTGTTTCACAAGTAAGAATTAATTGAATTTTTGCATGTATCAAGTATCTAAGAGATTTAAAGACCCAGCAGCTGATAACAAATTGTTCCTGTAGGAACCTAGTATCAGTTTATCCCTAAATATGTACTACTTGCAGGCCTTTTGTATCAAGCTTTGTGTTGATAATACCAGGACGCCACATGTGATGCCAAATCATTTTTTTAACATTCTTTTTGGCCATGGTATTCCCAGACAAGTGTCTCATCATACATGACAGTGCTGTTTGGAAAACACAACAAAAGAAATTCAGACAGAAAGCTTCTTTTTGTGTAAAGAATAAATGTCTAAAGCACATTTTTGATGTGTGACAGAATTTTCTTTTTTTTTTTCCTCCTCAAAAAATTGCTATAACAACTACCATAACTTAGAACTGAATTTCAGAGGGGTTCCAGGCACACTGACACCCAAGTGCCTTGCATTTGCTACAAGAACAGAATGGGACAGAAAAGCGTATCTACTCCCAGCTTCTCAGCACAGCCTTTGCTATTCCACAGGTTTGTGTGCCAGTTCCCTCTGCTGCCTGCCAAGAACACGAGTTCTGTCTGTCCTTGCTGACAGGAAGGGAGAGATATATCTTGCCAAAGACACCATCTTTACAACAAAAATGCATAGCTGCCCCAACTGCTGTATTAAAGCTGAGATAAAATGCTTTTTAATAGAGTTTTTCTTTATGGATTTTCCCTAGGATTTTCCCAGAATTTTGTGAGAATACTAAAATTTCCCCTAGTGAAAATGTTTTGTATGCTATTTACTCAAATGAAAAACTACTATTTCCTATTAGAACTTCCTGTAGGTTTCTCCCTAGGACAAAATTCACTGTTTTTACATGAAAAGACAGTTAACTTGATCACCAGAGTTACTAGGTTTGTGTTTTACAGAATAACAGTTATTTTGTAAAAGTTTACAGTAATAAATAGCGTTTTTCACAATAATAGTTTTAAAAAGCAAGCAGACAGAAGCAAATGTGAGAACATGTGCATCATCTGTAAAATTTTCTGTAGACCAAAAGCACATTAACTTTCCTGTAGATAAATAAATATAACCACAGAATGTTCCTCTAAGAGGCCCTTTGCAAAAGTATGGAAACTAAAGCAAGACAATGAACTAGACCAAAAATTTCCAGGAAGATTTTATCCGATTCATGGCCTAACAAGACAAAATCCAACAATACCATTTTTCTTCCTCTCTGTAGATAAAAATATGTGTGTCAATAGTCTCCTAAATAAGACTAAAAGTTTTCACAGAATTTTTATCACTGTACTGAAATTTCTTATTTATTTGACTACAAAAGCCACTAATATTGATGCAGGTAGAATAGCAAAAACATACAAGTCTAGAAGCAGTAGCATAGCAGCATTAATCTCAGCCAAATGAGAAAGTAGAAGTGCATGTGCAAGAGCCCAGCTGTTGAACATGAGCTTCCCCAGTTTATCAAGCTGCACTGCCACACTTGGAGAAACCTGATAAGCACAGCCATACCACAGCCAGATTGCACAACTGTGGAAGGTCAGCAGTAATTTCATCTCCACAAAGGCAACATTCAAGAGACTGCTACGTTTTTTTTCCAGGACTTTTTTTTCTGGTTAGATACCAAGAAGCTTATTCAGAATAGCCAGCATTTATGAGAGGGCTTTGTAGACTCATTCTCTTGTGAGTATCTGAGCTGCCTCAGTTTCCCTGTGGCAGCAGGATCCCATCACACAAAATGAACCAGTTTTCTGCTTTTCTAAACTTTTCTGGAACCAAATTTTCAGCATCAAAAATTTAGTACAAAAAAGGGAATGCTGGACTCCAAGTACTCCACTAAAAACTATTCACGTTTTCTTCATAACCACTTAATGTGAAATTAAAGGGAGTTGCTGCTCTTGAGCTGCATTTTAGCACTCTTGTTCATCTGCTCTATTTTAATAAGATCATGTGCCAGTTGCCAGGAGAGCGCCTTGAACCACTGAGAGAGAACTGTCTAGCTGCCCTGGCCCCATGCATCTTCTGTGGTTCTAACTGGTTCCTGGGGAAGACAAAAAGTCTGTTGGACCACATTCCAAAATACCAAACAATCGCTGACTTGGTAGTATCTTACAGATGTTTCACTGGTTAAATCAATCTGTTTTGTTGCTACTGTTTTGTTTCAGATTATAAACAACTGATTTGCAAGGCTTCTGTTTATCATATGGAGTAACATCTTTCTGCCATGTAAGATCTGCATGATATTTTTTCACCGCAAAATTCAAACTTTAACAGCCTTTACAAACATAATCTGAATAAAAAGATGTCAAGATTATTTTCAGCAACAACATAGTTAGCAACAAATCTATGACTCACAGACAGGTTTTATTGTGACTGAAGGGCTTTTCAGTTTATGGTAGTGAGAAAATCTCACTCCAGTGATATGCCATACTTCATTGGAACTGAGGGACAGATGCTGTCATTTTCTGGTAGTGACAGTAAAAGATGGTCTCTTATTTATATGTCCTGTACTAAGCAGATTTTTCTTTTTTTTCCCTCAGCTATCTGTGCCTAATACTGTTTTCTTTGTCTTTAATTTCTTGTATGAATGGTGGCCATCTTCAAACTTACTCCTTTTATATGCACTGAATTCAAAACCTTCAGTGAAACTATTTTCCTTCTTCACTCCCTGCCCTGAAAATTTGATAATTTAACAGTTTGATTCTGTACATCCTCAGTTACCCAATGATCAAAGTTGCTAGAACTTAGGCCTGATCTGCATCAGGCTTTTAAACTATGAAAAGTGTTGGGAACCTCCAGAATGAGAGCAGATAGACTCCCGAATGTTTTTTTCTGATTCTAAACTAAAAAACACACAATGGAAAATTAACTTTTTATTTGTAAGTTTTCCTCAAACTGTTAAACTAGACTTGTCAATGAATGTTGCAGTATTTGGAGGATAGAAGGTCAAATAATTTTTTCATAGAGTTTTATTTCATTCATGAAAGTATGTGACAAGAAACTAATCACGTATTGGTTCATCATTCTCATGGATATTCAGGAAATGCTGGGAAGACTCAGAGGGCTCCCAAGGTTAGAAACACTGCCAACAGCAGCACTCTATACATCTTGTCAAAAGATTCCTAAGCTTATATGTTTTACTTTTAAATTATATCCTGGTTTTCAAGTTTCAGGTTAGTGGCTTTGCTAGAGAAAGTTTGGGGATTTCATGCTTTGATCCTTCATTTATTCTGAAGGAAAGGGGGAAAAAAAAAAAAAAAGGAAAAATAAAAAAGGATCTTGTTAAGTGGCCAAGCCTCACTTATTCCCATCATATTAATAGGCCAAGTACCTCCCATTTCAAAGTTAAAGAAAGGAGATACTGATGTAAAGTGCACAGAATGAAACCCTGATTTAATATTGGAACAGGCTATAATGTACTTATGAGAAATAATATAAATAGAAAGCTTAAAATAGCTCACTGTTTAATGCACTGAAATGTGAAATGCATTCAAATATTTATAACCCTCAAACTGCTTTGAAAATACAAACGAGGAGAAAACATACAGACACTGTGTATTCCAAAACTTCTAAATTTTGGTCATTGTATGATTTCTATCATTGATCCCATATCCAGCAAAATTAGATTTACTGTCCTCGCCTCTTATGAAATTACACAGAAGCTGCTGCTTTATTCCTCTCCAGGACAGTAAAAAGCAATAAAATTCTTGCAGATTTCGACAGTGGGCAATTCAATAAAAGGCTATGTATATTTTATAAGTACAATAAAGACAAGTCTATAGCTGAATCATAAATGGGATTTTTGTTTGTTTGTTTGTTTTTTCTGCAAGTGTCTTTTTTTGAGTCTGTTTTCATCACATTGGTCATCTCAGCATAAAGCTTTCCCTTTTTGGGAAAAAGCAGAATGAAATTTGTACTTTTATAATGTATAATTTAAGTTTTGCTCAAGGGATTTTGCAACATGCATCTATTTAAAATTTAAAGGTGTTGTGTAACTCAATACTTTCTTGCTCTTGGTTAGTGCCATAAAATTGTACGTATAATTTTTTGTTACACTGTAAAGCATACCTGTCTTATCATTGTAGCATTCCCTTTCTTACGAGCAAACAATAAATATTTGATACATACATAATTATTTCTTAGACTTAGATTAATGCTCATATTTTTTAACTCTGCAATAATGTAAGATAACATAGAGATGAATGGATTGGTGCATTTTGAACAATAGTACTATAGTGGATTTAGTGACAGTGCCTGTCTGTTAAAATATATAGTTCTATACTAACGTAAAACATAAGCTTAGCAACATGTAAATGAACTGTCCTTTACAATTACAAAGGTATAATTCTTTTCCTCTCATTTGGAGAAAGAAATTTAAAAACTAGGAAGGGGCAGGAATCAGATTAAAGAAAAAATATGCTCCCTGTTTCCAGTCTCTGAGACAATTTCTGCAGCACTGAAAATAAGTTGGAGGTTTATCTGAGCAAGGAGTGTGGCATCAAAACTCAAGTTTCCTGAAACACAAAATTTTCTATGCATGTATGTATCACAGAATCACAGAATCACAGAATTTCTAGGTTGGAAGAGACCTCAAGATCATCGAGTCCAACCTCTGACCTAACGCTAACAGTCCCCACTAAACCATATCCCTAAGCTCTACATCTAAACGTCTTTTAAAGACCTCCAGGGATGGTGACTCCACCACTTCCCTGGGCAGCCTGTTCCAGTGTCCAACAACCCTTTCAGTAAAGAAGTTCTTCCTAACATCCAGCCTAAAACTCCCCTGGCGCAACTTAAGCCCATTCCCCCTCGTCCTGTCACCATTCAGTGGGAGAATAGACCAACCCCCACCTCGCTACAGCCTCCTTTAATGCACTTATAAAGAGTGATAAGGTCACCCCTGAGCCTCCTCTTCTCCAGGCTGAACAAACCCAGCTCCCTCAGATGCTCCTCATAGGACTTGCTCTCCAGGCCCCTCACCAGCTTCGTCGCCCTTCTCTGGACCCACTCAAGCACCTCGATGTCCTTCTTGTAGTGAGGGGCCCAAAACTGAACACAGTACTCGAGGTGCGGCCTCACCAGAGCCGAGTATAGGGGGACGATCACCTCCCTAGCCCTGCTGGCCACACTGTTTCTTATGCAAGCATGTAGTGTCCACAAGTATCAGAGGTTGTTCTTCTGAGTAGTTTCCTAGGTAAGACCTGACTGTACATCAAGGTACTATTGGCATCATAATAGATCATATGAGGACACAAACTTTCAGGATACGTGATAGAAGATAATCCAAAGTATCTCTGTCACAAAATCAAAATAAGTATGCTTTCGAAAGACACCTCTGTCAGACCATCAAATGTCAAGGAAGAATTCCCTTTCATTTAACTTATTCAAACATTAACTTTCTCTTTATAACAGAAAAAGCATGAAACCCACCACTTTATGAACAAATCATTTAAATGAATCACAGCAAGGACTATAGAAGAGGGAAAAAAGCACTGCTATAAAAACAAAGCACTAAAGACAAGTGAGAAAAAAATATGATCTCTAAGCTCAGAATGATTAAGATACGAGCAGAAAACAAACAAAAAATAGATCTATGGATTCATCTCAGATTTCTGATTCCAAATTGTTGCTGAGTTGAAGCCTGCTCTAAGATATTATTCATATCAGATCTACTTGTTTTTGAGTTCAGCATGTAAGTGCTGAAAGCTTCCTAAAATAATTACAACTTTCTACAAATCTTAACGAGATTTTTTTCTTCTGGCATTGCCATTTTGCTACTTGAAGATGTGTAATATGATGAGAATATACTTCTATAAATTTGTGACTTGGTGGTTAAATGTTTGGTGATGTAAATGTTTTTATAATGGACATATTAACGAATCTCGCTGGATCTGGATACAGATGTACTGGCAATGACATGATGTACAGGACAGCAGTGATCAAGGCCCAGATCAATACTCTAACTAACTCTAGCTCTAAGTAAAACAGCAACAGTACATGCCCTTTTTATTTTCTATCCTATGACACGAAGAACAGTTGATAATGTTGGACACCTGGCACCACCAAAGGACACAGCTTCAGAGAAGCATAAGATTTTTCCCCATTTGGAATTCAGCCATGGTTCTAAATTCCGTTAGAGAAAGATAGAGGTAACAGGGATTTTTAACTCTAGTACTCTGTCTCAGCAGTGTAAAATAACATCAGTGCAACTGCATGCCAGGACACAATGCCCTAGCTCATAACTCATAGAGTCCAGCTTAGCTCAGCAATTTATGCCAGGCAAATAGGAGTTTTAATTCAGATTTCCCTTCTGGGAAAATTATTGGAGGGGCAGGGTGTATTTTTTATTATTAGTTTTAAGAAACACATATAAAGGATTTGATTCTGCAGTGAGATAATTTAATGAGTATTTCCTTTAAAGAGGTAAGCAGTTGGCAGCAATATTACACAAAAAGAATATTTCAAGCTTTAGAGATCACAAGTATCACTCTTCAAAATAATTCCTTTCATACAGATATAGCGTTTCCATTTTCCAGTAGCAAAAGGAAATGCCTCACATAATTTTGGGGTGTTTTAAAAGAGGGCAAAAGCAAAACTTTCCAACTGTTCAACTCAATGACAAGAGTGGCCAGGTGGTGCCATGTAGTCAAATCTCTGGGAACAACACCAGCTATTTTTTCCTGCTGACCTCAGCAGATCATCAGGGGTCCACAAGTGTGACCATCAGGGTCAGCACATGAGCAGCAACAAGGCAACATCTCCAAAGACTTCTAACAGAAGGAGCAGCCAACAGCCAAACATACTTTTAAATTAAGTTCATTCTTCTTTAAAAATAAAAAATAAAAATTAAGAGAGAGAAGCTAATGAGTTAATGAACTACCTGAAGCCTCCATGCAATTGGTATCCAAGGAATAATCAGTCTGTAAGTTGAGCCAGATAATTCATATCTTTGTAAGAGAAAGAGGCCAGCTGAGTTGCCAACCAGTATTTTAGTCAGTGTGCTGTGCGTTCATTTAGTAGGCTCTAAAGAAAACAAAGTTATCTACCAAAATCTGCCATAACAAAACCAACCTGGATGGGAAGCTGATGTATTGATAAAACACCCAACTTCTGAAAGAAATGAACAATATTAACACCTCATCCACCAAATATCTAGCAAAATCAGGAGAATGAAAGGAGGCTGCATATGTGCTGTCAAATATGCAAACTACAGTGCCCTTATCTATGAGAAAAGCTCTACTGGGCCTTTTAACACAATTACCTCATAAAATGAAGCTGCATTTTTATGTAATAATTTACAATTCTATTATTCCCATTTTAATGCTGGTTATAACAACTGCTAGGGCCCTTGTCTCTGCTACAAGTAAAATGCAAAGTAAATTTGGACATGCTAACAATAGTTAATAAAATTATAGCATTTGATGTGGCATCCACTAAGCTTTTATATTTTTGTCATGGCCACAACAAGATCCCAAACTGAAGCTTCACTATTCACAGGTGTTGGGAAACATGAGGGAGCACCAAAAATGATAATATATTTGCTTATACTCATGAATTTGATCTAAATATTTATAAGCTCAGGAAGAAGTAAAACAGACAAATGATAGTTAATGTTGTTTCTATTTGATTCCTTTGCAAAACAGAAATTTTGATCTAAGATAACAACCTTGGCCCTGCATGTCTCTTCCAGGAGTTAAGTGTGTTTCATATGCATGGACAACCGTAAGAGCAGAACAAGCCACGTAAAGGAAGTCTGAAATCTTTTTTCAGGCCACACTCATGGTTAATCATAACTGGCATTGCAGGTAGAATGCAATTATTTGTATGAAGAAAATGCAGGAACAGAAGATCAGGAGAAGATAGCAAAAATAGCCGATTGGCAAAGAATCAGGTGGGACAGAAGAGAATGCTTTTCTTGTTAATCATATTTAAGATTTTGTATCACATAGGTTTAGAAATAGAGATTAAAAAAAAAAAAAAAAAAAATCCATCCAAAGAAAGTTTAGTATTTTCCAAAGATTATGAGGGAGAAAAAGAGGGTATGATTTTATATTCTTCACTATGATCTCAGAATTAGATTTCTTTGTTCAGGGCTAGATCACACATGTATCCCATTCTAGCTGACTTCACATAGGCAGTGCATAGTCAGAGTTAATTTCAATGAAAGGATGGGAGAAGAGTCTGGCAGATGAACAATCATCAGCACCTGACTAATTTAGTAGAGAAAGTAGTAGGAGCTTTTAAGAATGTCAATGATGCCCCAGTCCCCAGTATGAGCCTGGCATTATGTTCACAGTTCTCCTGAACCGTGTGTTTTGTTGGTGTGGGCTTTCTGCTGCAGAATTATGATGTTATTTTAACCAGAGGATGGAGTTTGTTGAGTCAGATATCCATTGCATTTGTGTTGCTGACTCTTTACAGGAACCTGCTATTTAAAAAATGGTTTATTTTTTCCCTATCAAATGCTTAGCAACATTACCTAGCTGGCCAAACAAGGTACAAAGTTCATGGGACCCCTGGAACTGGCCTATGGCAGTCTAGAGAAACCTTACAAAAGTGGTTTGTGCAGTCAGTTGCAGTGGAAAATACATTACTCTTGTGATAACACTCTGAGGCTGTACCTGAATAGCTTGCTTACTAGTAAGGAGGAGTTGACGCCTTTACCAGGAGCAAACTGAATACTCCCTCATCTTTTCTGGGGGGGAGGAAAGACACATGACTATATATATTTATGATCTATTTGGGACATCAGCTGAATGAACATACTGTATAAACTTGAAGGTTTTTAAGGTTTCTTTATATTTACTTTTTGATTTTAGAGATACCATAAATCCCACATAAATTGGAAGGAGACTGTAAGATTCTCCATGGACCAACCTTCTGTTAGACAAATCCAATGATAATAAAACTTTACATATAATGATAGGATCATGGTGCCTTAGTATTGTTTCTTTAGTGGCTTAAGTACCAAGTTAGGAAAAACATTCATTTAGCTGATAATGTATATGAACCACTCTTCAGAATTAATGGGATTTAACACTGTATTGGGTTTACGTGACAAGGTTTAGGTAGTGGCAGGGCTACAAACATGGCCTCTGACAGGAGTCCAGCAACTGCCCCAAGTTAGAGAAGGGCCAGTTCCAGACAGATCTGAAAGGGACCTGCTGCTGGCCAGAGCTGAGCCGTGAGTGAGGCGGGTTGCACCTCTGGGACAGTAGATTCAAGAAAGGGAAAAAACTGCTGCGCAACAGCAGTTGGAAGAGAGGATAGAGCAACTGAGAGAGAGAATCCTGCAGACACTGAGGTCAGTGAAGAAGGACAGGAAGAGTTTCACTAGGTGCTGGGACAGAAATTTCCCTGCAGCACATGGAGAGCTCCATGATGGAGCACGCTGTCCCCCTGCAGCCCCTGGGGTACCACGGTGAAGGAGAGTTCCATGCTGCAGCCTGTGGAGGAGCCCATGGTTGAGCAGGCAGATGAGACCTGAGGGAGGCTGTGCTCCATAGAGAGCCCCCATAGGAGCAGACTAAAGGCCAGGGCTGCAGCCTGTGGAGAGGAGCCCACACAGGAGCAGGAGATCTGGTTGTAGCTGCTGCCAATGGGAAACAGTGCTGGATCCCACAGTACGGACCCAGTTCTTGAAGAGCTGCAGTCTGTAGGAAGCCCATGGAGGATCAGTTTGGGAAGGACTGCATCCTGTGGGGCAGACCCTACACAGGGAGCAGGGGAAGACAGGAGGAAGAAGCAGCGAACTGTTCTGTACTGACCAGAGTCATACCCCATTCCCCTGTACTGCTCAGGGGGAGAAAGTAGAAAAGGGTGGATAAGGGGAAGATGGTTTTAGTTTGATTTTATTTTCTCACTGCTCTAGCCTATTATCAATAGGTAATAAATTACAATAATCTCTCCATTCTGGGTCTGCTTTGTCCATGATAGTAATTGGTGAGTGATCTCACTGTCTTTATCTCAATACATGAGGTCTTTTCATCATATTTTCTCTCCCTGACCTTTTGAGGAAGGGGAGTGAGAGAGTGGCATGGTGGAGCTGAGCTACCCACCAGTGTTAAACCACCACAAACTCTGATCCAATAACTCCTTTTAAAGCAATTTCTATCACATTAAATTAGACAAGGCTAACTATGAAACTCTGAAGTATTAAAGATCTTGTATTCACCTGCTGTCTAACTGTGAACTGCAAGTTGAACACAGCCCTTTGCTACCAAGAAACATGATTACAAATTGTTATTGACAAATTCTGGTCTTTCTAAAGTTCGTTTGGGGAGATATGCTCCAGGCATACAATAACATTCATGTCACCTTGGAACATTACATTCTGAGTGTGGCTTTTAGTTTGGTTTTAGCAAGCATTTAACAAGTACATTTTGGTCTGCACTACAGAGCGTCTCAGTGATAGTAATATTCTGAGCCAGGTCATACACTCTGCTTGTTACTGTGTCAAGAGGTGCATCTCTTCTAGTGGAATCATATCTGGCTGCTTCACAAAACAGTAGCCAAGCTTAGCAAAACTTAGTATTGGCATCTGAGGTGACATCTACTCAATCTACATGTTGATAGCAGAAATCGATTTTTTCCTGCTCCTCTAAGCCATGTTTCCATTAGTATATTATCATTATTGTTATCACCCTAATCACCTAGTCGGTAGTACAGTCCTGATGCCATATTTTTCCTATTTACGTCTCAAATTTCAATACAGCAATTTTAAGTTCTGTGTTGAGATAGCTTAATCTACCTGATTTGATCCTACATTATTTTTAATACATTGTGCAGTCATCTATCAGTTCAACTTTTCCAAAGCACTGTGCAGAGACAAATATACTGTCCCTTTGATGATTATTTGTCAAACAAGATTCTAATACACATGCTTCTGTGTCTCCTACACATCACATGTCCCCTTTTTTATCTGTCCATCTTTAGTATTCTTTTCCCTACAATGCAAATTAGAGTGCTAGAAATTTTTCTTCTGCAGCAGCTGCTATACTATGTAATTTTTACCTTTTCAAATTCCATCTGAAAATCTCTTTCCCCAATCAAAATTTTCTTGCACTACTGCTGATCTTGCTCATATATTGTTTAAATTGCTAATGTATTCTGACAATGGCTACAAAAGATAATAATTATGTGGTATCAAATATTGTCTATTTCCTCATATTTGTAGTAGATGTCTTATTAATGTATGGAGGCAATGGACTGAAAATCTGTGAGTGTGCTGTTTGACTTGAAAATATATGCATAGACCAAATTTTGCTAAATGGATATGATTACCATCTCAAATAACTTTTTTAGGCCCTGTGTAATGGCATGCTCCGTCTCTTCCCTTCTGTGTTTTAACATGTTTTCTTGCTCAGCTAAATCAAAGAAAATCTCTATTGTTTTAGCCTGGGTGAAATTTTAAAGAGACATGGGATAAGAATTCCATGGCCTGTGTGTGATCCAAATCTATATGATGCTACTGAAAACTGATCACAGTGGACTGCAGACCTCTAGATCCTAGCTATGC
Source organism: Anas platyrhynchos (assembly GCF_047663525.1). NCBI lineage: Eukaryota > Metazoa > Chordata > Aves > Anseriformes > Anatidae > Anas > Anas platyrhynchos. Next base: position 14,261,880 of record NC_092604.1, read on the forward strand.
TTCTCTGCTGCTTCATTCAGTCTTAACAATCATTTCAGTAGCAAAAGTTTTGATTTCAGTAGTGTGTGTTTAGTCCATATGAAATATTTCACCAGATTGCTGTATTAAGTTGAAACTAGTTGAAGTCTTTATGACAAATTTAAAAATATATATATTACCATGTTTTGACTATTAAATAAATATTACAGATTAAAGGATTAAGCATAAATATTGTTTTTAGAAGTTTTATTTGGAGGAAACATCAGTACTTGCTATATTTACTCTAAGTACTAATATCTATCCTGTTTTAGAGAAATAGAGTAAAAGCAAGCCAACCATAAAAGGTAATTTTGGAACATGGTACTAGAAGCCCTTGTCTCATATAAGTGAGACTCACAGATGGACATACAGGAACACCAACAGATGATGAAATACAGTTGATTCTTCTAACAAGAAGAAGAAGCAATAAAGTACTACTCAAATTATGTCATTATATTATCACAAAACAAGAAATTACATGGAAACTGATATCCAGGCCTGATCTTAGAATTTAACTTGTACATGCTTAATTTGGGTAATAATAATGTGAAATTAAACAAGCTATAAACTACTTCAAATTATAGGGTTTATGTGAAGTTACCTGAGATCAGAGGCTTTTTGTTAAAATGTTATGTATTTTCACAGGAAAAATTACAACATATGTTGATACTTCTTTGTAACTATGCTACCTAATTTTAGTTATTTTGAGCATAATGGTCAAATAAGTATTTAATTGTACCTAGTTTATCAATGCTAATCACTAAAAGTTTATACTTGACGATTAATATTCTTAAGACCAAATAAATTTATAGGAAGAAAAATGTTTCACAGTTTGAAGTGTATTTCCCATAGGCAATAAAATAAGTAAACATCACTTTTCTGAAAAAAAAAAAAAATAAATCTACCTTTCTATTGGTAAATCCAACCTTAACTTCCTCACACAAACATTTCCCTGCAAGTTGTTCTTTTCCTGTAGTGTAGGTATGCTGCATTAAAATGAAACTGAAGACGTACTTTTGATCAACAAGTTTTCCCCAAATAATCTTTTTGTTTGTGTTAGTTGCAGTACATGCTGTAACTGTGACTTAAATCTTGCCAAACCATCAGACCTATCTTTCCTTCTATGCTTATGAGGGGAAAAGCTTCTTGCAATAGAACAATACATGTAATACCAAAGAAAAATGCTGGATGAAATTAGCCTTTTTCAAACGAAAACTAACCCCAGTAAATAGTAACTATAAAATTAAATGAAATTACATTTTCTGTCATTAAAATTGAAGACTTTTTTGTTCTGCAAAATCATGATGGCTTGCAATTCAACAATATCTCCAGATTCTGGAAAATTACCAGAAACTATGCCTAGCTGTGCTACCTCTGTGAAAAACTCCCTTTACAGTTTGGATACAGAACATTATGGGTGTGCTGCTGCCCTGGCCTTCAGCACCATCTGCTGGGTAATAAAAAATGGACAAATTCTTCAGCCTTGCTAAGGTCTTTTCTATCTTCTGTGCAGGGAAGCTTCACCTGCCCCACTCAGTCTGAGACCTTTAGATAAAGCATGTGATATCACTTAAACAGCAATGAAAAATGTTGAGATTTATTTATGCCAGAATTAACAGTAAGAGTCTAGAAATAAAACCTCCTGCAAAACTGAACCAATAGAGGTTATATCCTAAATTCCCAGCCTTTCCATCTTTAAGCTACAGAAATGTTACATTCTAAAAGGTACTGAGTAATTGGCAATAAGAATGTCAACAAAGTAAGTTCACTGACACCTAGCTTTAAAGATACATATAATCACGATTTTTTTTTTCCTTGAAGACCATTTCATAGAACTGTCAAATGCTATGTGAGCAGCTAAAAATTAAACTTGACGTTATTTCCAGGTAAACTCAGAAAATCTAAGAAGGACAAAACTAAATATATATATGTGACACACAGTAGTGACACACAGTCACTACTTATGCCAGTTATCTCAAAGACTGTGAATTATTTTGCTGGATTTTCACACGTAAAGAAGTCTTAATCATGATTTCTTTCTAACAAAGTTGAACTGAATGAGAAACTTCTGAAAGAAAAAAAAATGGCAATACCTTGCTTAGATCAGCAGTGTCTTGCAGAGAAAAAACAGGTAATTTACTATTTCCTTAACAACTATAGGAAAAAATGCCATAGCATCTAGCAGTAACAGAGATAATACTTGAACTCCTTTTCTTTTTCTTAGAGCAAGAGTTACAAAGCTTCAGTAGGTTATCTTCCCCAGAAATGCCTAGTAAATAGTTGCCTCTGTGAATTGAGATACTTCCAAAAACTGCATTAAGTTTTTGTTTGCAGGCCTGATGCCTTACAAAAATAGAACTAGCTGTAGTTATGAGCTCCCTTAGTATGCTGGCACAGTAACACTATCAAGAACGCCACAGGCTTGTTTGGAGAGTTCAAAGTAAGTCTTTGATCTATTTTCAGCCTATGAATTGTTCTTGTGGAATCTCAACTTATTCTGGAAAGTTCATGTATGTGCTTGTTGCATGACCAGTTTGACTGTAGACTAATTCTTGTTATGCAGCAGATAAGGTATCTGTCCATAGCATGTGTAAAGTATGAGAGAGCCTTCTAGGACAGCAAAATCAAGTACTGTTCGGCAGGGTACACTGCCTACTTCCAGATCTTTTTCTGCAGGGCGACCAAGTGGATCACCTCCTGTGTTAAAAGCGCAGCTGAAGACATGATAAACAGAAAATACATATTATTTTCTCCCCCAAAGGATTCCAAGAATACCCAGTTCCTCCTGGTTTTCTCAGCAGCACTTACATTTCAAGAGACGAGCACTATTTCTCTATTTTTTATTGTTATTTATAGTACTGCCCCCGTCCCTCCCTCCCCCCTTTTTTTGGCCACTGGATTCGAGGCAAACTCAAATTTCACTAGAAGTTGCAAATCAATTCAGGTATCTATCACTACAGTCTTCCTGAGACGTCTCTCACGTTGAGGAGCACAATGACCATCCTCCACTTTCAAAGACAAAAACAAACAAACAAAAATCCTCGAAATACACTAAATTGCTGACAGAGTCACCGAGGAAATTCTCGGAGTGCGGGGCCCTTTTCTCAGGCATCATCATGGCTCTGCTGCCCGCGGGAGGCTCGGCAACGCCGGCGGGCCGAGCACCGGGCACGGCCCGGGAAAAAACGGGGGCGCCCCCGACCTACTCCAGCGCGGGGGTCAGACCGAGAGGGCTCGCAGCCGTCGCGGCAGCCGCAACCCCGGTCCCGGTCCCGGTCCCAGGCCGAGGCCGAGAGCTCAGCTGTTACCAGCACAGCCCCCAGGGAGCCTCACGGCGCCGCTACCGGAACGGCCCCGAGGCGCGGGGGGCGCCGCCCGCCGGCAAACGTCGCAACGGGCCGCGGCCCCGCCCCCCCGCACTCCCTCCCCCGGCAGGAAGCGGAAGGGCCTCCCCGGGCCGCCGGGTGACCGGGATGCGGAAGCCCTTCCCGGGGGAGCGGCGTTTCCGGCGCTGGCTGGGCCGCGGAAGCCGCGTCGGCCGCACCGAGCGCTGCAGCCGGGGCCGGGGCCCGCTATGCGAGAGACGCCGAGGCCCGCAGGTGAGCAGCTGCCCGGGCGCGGAGCGTGGGAAGCCGCGCCGCTGCCGGGCCTGGCTCCGTTGGCCCGCTCTGGGGCCGGGGGGCGGCCGAGGCCTGCGCTCCGCCGCCGTCCCCGCTCCCTTTCCCCGCCGAAAGCTTCCGCGGCCCTTCCCCGCCGGGCGGCGCTCCCCGGAGGACCTCCGAGCCGCGGGAGGCGGTCGGGAGGCGGGTGCTGGGCACTGCCCGGCCCGGCCCCTTCTCTTTCCTAGGCACAGCCGACTGGCGGGTGGGCCGCCGGCTGTGGCCGTAACGCGTCTGGCGTGGGCTCGCCGGCACGTCTGCCCCTGCTGATACGGCAGCGTTTTGAGGTGCTGTTGTGGCAGAAGTAATAAATTAATTTACTCAGAGCTGTCTTTCTTCTGAAATAGCTATGTACTGGCAGTTGTTAAAGTAACTAGTTATAAGGAATTAATATGGCCCTGGTATGTTTTAGTGTTCTGGAGGGACTAGACATGTGCTATTAACGGCAATTAAAATACTTTTTTTTTTGTGAGCAGAGATAAAGAGAATGCAGTAACTGAATGGGTTGTAAAAGGGGGAGTTGAAACCTCTTTGGAGGGAAAGGCCAAAAACATTCTTTAAGGGTATGGCCTCAGTAGCAGAAAATATTTTACTTACACTTTGAAAAGAAAGTTTGCTCCCACCTGCAGTTGTGTATGTGAACAACCATACAATGCTGAAAGATGATAGCTTAGGGTTCTTCCTGATTTTTAAACAGAAATTTTTCTAGGTGTATAGGTATTTCTCCTTTTAAGTTTTGGTTGAGCATATCCCAAAAGCTTATCCAGTTTTTGGTATGTGAGTATTGAAAAACAGACTCTTAAATCTGAGAATGTTATGAAAGAGCTAACGTGTCTGCATTTAAAAAAAAAAAGGTTTTTTTAAAAAATAAATATTTTTTAATGTTTACTGTGTATCAAATATTGACATAATTTTTCTTTCCACTTTACCAAAAAGAACTTGATATTAACAGTTGAACTGACAGCATAATTTGCAAGTTTTATGCTATTTCTTCACTTAGTACAACTTGGTGACTGTCTCAGCAGGATGTAACTGACCACCCCTGATTTAAATGAGGCAGTGGTTGTAGGAAAGTAGCTCTCTAAACTAATTTCTTGCCTTAAAGCTGAGGATCTCAAGGTAGTTGGTAAACACCTCTTAAGTTGAACAATTGTTTCAACCAACAAATAATCTATGAAGATGTGAGTGTGATTGTATACAGATAGTTACAGTGCTCAGTTACAGAATTTTAGTCACTTAGTTATTTTTAGTCATTTGTCTGCCCTTCTCCTTAGTGGGAGCTTTTTTTTTATTTTTTTCAATCCTTTCAGTTCCTCCCACTATCCAGTGGGGAGGGATTACTGTAAGGTTTCAAGAAAGGACATTGTGGTCAAAAAAGTACCTTTTTTATTTTGACTATTTTGCTGTGATTACTTAAGGTTATAAATGGGTTTCGTAAATGAAGAAAGCAGACCAGGAAGAATGACCTATTACAGACATACATAGGAAAGTCACACTGATGCCATATTTCTAATAATACAACAAAAAAAAAAGCATGATATTCACCATTCTGTAGAGGATGCTCATTTCAGAATTTGCAAGGAGTTTGGGCCTGTATCTCTTGAAAGGTATTGATGGTTGTCTGACTCTAATGCTCTCTTTTCTATGGCAACCGTGTTCACCTTGATCTAAGATAACAGCGAATGACTGGTTTTAACCTCCGTATGTTGTCATCCTTTTCTATCTTTGAAACTTTAAAGAAGGAATACTGAGGCTTAGGGGGAATAGGATAAAGGTGTCAACTATATGAGCTGGAAAAGATCTGAATGGTCAGGAAAGGATTATGTAATGATGAGCTATTGACTAAATATTGTTTTACATAATACATAATTCCTGTGTAGTCAGTGTTTTGTAAGCACATGCTGTTGTTTTTTCTGCACTTCGCAGTCATAAATTTATGCCAATATATCAGCATATGAACACAGTGCATCTAATGAGCAGTTTTCTGTAGGTGGTTATATAACTGCATAGAAAGTACTAAAGAGAGTCTGTACAGTAACCATAGAGGTGATTCATAATCGTATCTTCTAAATTCCTTATTTTCATTACACATGAATATCAGAGTACAATTTGCAATGCAAATTCTGTTTCAATGTTATATTCAGAAAGTGTCTTAAATCCTGTATGTGTGCTATCTGCTAATTTACTAAGTATTCTTTCTCAGGTGTGCAGCTCCATCTGTTAAGTAGCAAAGTGAGAGTTTTATGAGAAACAACTTGACAGAGGAAAACCACTTGCTACTCCACAGCTCTGTTGGAGTTCCATTATGTTCAATTTACGCATTGAAAAGTTGCACAAATTTAGTTTATTCAGGCTGTTAATGTTGGTCTTTCATTTTTACATTTAATTTTCTGTTATTCCTGATAATAACATGCAAATGCATCTTAAATTCAAATTTCAAATGTAAAGCAGACATTTTAAAGAATTCTAGCACAAAGTTGACATAGTTATTTAAACAGTAATAAGATGTCTGGGTTATGTGGGAATGCAAAAAAATACCTGAACTGTTAGCTGAGCTTCTAGTGTATGATTGTTGCATTGTTACATATATACAAGGTGCATACAGTCAAAACTGTACAGCTGAGGTACAGTCGGTCTTTAATGGGGAGATCAATTAGATGATGTTGCCTGTTGAAATGCAGTATTTTTCATATGCGGTTTTAAACATGAACATTCTGGAGTTAATTCTGTTGCTATAATTTCATGAAATACCTGTTCTTGTTATCCTAAATCCATGCTTGACATGATTAACCTATGTCTACTGGGTGAATCTGTAGCTCCTGCTATAGTTGATGAGCCCTTTGGGATGGAAGAACAGCAAAACATGCTGGCATAGCAACGTGTGGCCTCAGTATTTCTTTGAGAAAAGAGAAGGATGAGGTGGAGGGGAACAATAGAAATAAAGCAGTGACATAGGTTCCAGAAAATGTTGGACTGAGTTCCATATAAGTCCACTTAAGTTATTGCTTTCAATTTCCTTATACACCTTTTTAGAAAGATCAATACTTTAATAAGCAGAATTTCTGATCTTTTTTTTTTTTCTTTCAGCACAACACTAAATTTGTGATGAAATGGAGTCTGGGTCAAGCTCTTTTCGAGTGGAATTTCCAGATTTTTCTAGCACCATTTTGCAGAAGTTAAATCAGCAGCGCCAGCAAGGACAATTATGTGATGTGTCCATTGTAGTTCAGGGCCATCTCTTCAGAGCCCATAAAGCTGTTCTTGCAGCTAGTTCACCTTACTTTTGTGATCAGGTTCTCCTAAAAAATAGCAGGCGAATAGTGCTGCCTGATGTGATGAATCCAAGAGTATTTGAAAACATTCTTCTGTCTACCTATACAGGTCGACTGGTAATGCCTGCTCCAGAAATTGTTAGTTACTTGACAGCAGCAAGTTTCCTTCAGATGTGGCATGTAGTGGATAAATGCACTGAAGTGCTAGAGGGCAATCCAACAGTTCTCTGTCAGAAGATGAATCATGGCAGTGACCATCAGTCCCCAAGCAGTAGTAGTTACAATGGCCTTACTGAGAGCTTTGAGCTTGGCTCTGGAGGACAGACAGAATTCCACAAAGTGCAGGAACTGAGGGATGGTGAAAATGAAGAAGAGAGCTCTAAAGATGAACTGTCGTGTCAGCTGACAGAACATGAGTACCTTCCCAGTAATTCTTCAACAGAACATGATAGACTTAGCACAGGAATGACAAGTCAGGATGGTGAAGAAGGAACTAGTGATAGTGCGGAGTATCAGTATACCAGACCAATGTATAGCAAACCCAGCATCATGTCTCACAAGCGATGGATCCATGTGAAACCAGAAAGATTTGAACAAGACTGTGAGGGTGTTGACAATCCTTATGATGAACACCAAGTTTCTGAATCCGTGAATGCCATTCAGGCAGATCATTCAATCCAGTCTTCAGGTGTTGAAGACTTTCATATAGCTGACAAAAAGATGGAAGCAGAATTTGATGAACAGGCAGATGAAAGTAATTATGATGAACAAGTTGATTTCTACGGCTCTTCTATGGAAGAATTTTCTGGTGAAAGGGCAGATGGAAATTTAAGTGCTCACAGACAGGATCTTATGATAGCAGCAGGCTATGGTGAAGGAATTGAAATGGCTGCAGGAATTAAAGAAGAAACATCCCTCACTGGATTCTCACATGCTGATAAGCTGTATCCTTGTCAGTGTGGTAAAAGCTTTACACACAAGAGTCAGAGAGATCGGCATATGAGTATGCACCTTGGTCTTCGACCTTATGGCTGTGGTGTCTGTGGTAAGAAATTCAAAATGAAACACCATCTTGTAGGCCATATGAAAATTCATACGGGCATAAAACCATATGAGTGTAACATCTGTGGGAAAAGATTTATGTGGCGGGACAGTTTTCACCGGCATGTGACCTCTTGTACCAAGTCATATCAAGCTTCTAAAGCTGAGCAGAGTACTACTGAGATGAACTAAGACATTAGTGCTTACATTTGTTTAGAAGAGTAATCAAAATAAACTAATTATGCAAATAGTGTCTGGTACTTGCTATTGTGAAATCTAATTTTTTTAAAAAAACAAATTTCAATAATTATGCTAGTATGAGCAGACCAAAGTTTTTATTTTCCACAATATTATTCTAGGTGTTCAGTGTGTGATGTAGAAATGGTTAATCACAAAGGTGGTTGCACAATGAGGTCAATAAGGTCTTTAAGATATTGATTATCATCACAGCAGTATTTAGAAGTCCTGTTGTTTTAATAAGTCTTCCAAATTCACAGTAAAACCCAGCCCTAAATTGACCCAAATTCTGCAAATATTTACACGAACCAGGAATTGAAGTAGCCTTACTGAAAAAGAGAATTACGTAGCCATACCAGGCTATGTGGGCTATCTGTTAATAAAACTCCTGTGATTCACATTTTAATTAAAAAATAAAAATGACCTCAAACTGGAGATTGCCAACATACTTAACATGCATCATTAATAGCCTGCATCATTAAATATCACTTATTGTTTTGCTTAATGAAAGGCTGTGTTAAGTGATTTGGCTTTCCTTTATCTGTCTTCCATTCTTTTTCCATCTTCAGTGAAACAAATGATTGTTTAATTTTGTACTAGTTTCTATTTAAAGAGTCTGCAAAGCACTTAAATATAGTTGTGCACCATGTAAACTTAAATCTGTGTTAAATATAATTTAGTTGCCTCCCATAGGGCCTAGTGCTGTATGATGCTTGGCTTGATTTTGGTTGCTACGTAATGAGAGCTTTTAAAGCGTGTGTAATAAATATGCCTTGTCAAAACAAACAAAAATAGGTGTAACATTTGGAACTCTCCCTGCATACTCAAAATTCTAAACCCTAGCTTTATATTCAGATTTTTTGTCTTAACTACAGTAGCAAGTACCAAACTGCATAGCTTCATGAACTGAATTTTTTTTATTGGTACAAAATCTTGTTTGAGAACTTCTATCTAGTTTTAGAACATGCTTTAGGAAAATGATTTAGACATTGATAGGTGTTTTTACTCTTAATTCTTTACTCTTTGAATAGTAAGAACTATAATACAGATTCTTGGTACAGAACTACTGTGACTGGTTACATGTGATCATAAGCAGCCAGAGCTGTTTACCTCTTCAAATGAAGTTGCTTGTGGGGAAAAATGTAGAAAGTATGGCATTTGGATCTATTAATGGTACTGCAAAACATGGTACCATGCTCATGTCCGAAGTCTGGATTTTCGCTGGGAAAGTGGCACCTCTCATTCATTAGGATGAGGATTTATATCCTGTGCTCTCATTCCTGGAGCTATATAGAGGAGTTTTCGTAGTTTTGAGAGATGCTGCCAGCTCTGCAGGTAGAGTGAATGCATCAATTTTAAATGTGACAGGATTTGGGGTTTGAAAGCTTAGTGCATTTCTATGCAAAAGCAATTAACCCTTCTCTGTAGTTTACTGAAATATAAAAAGGAAAGAGCCTTTAGAGTATACGTAGGCTATAATAGGAAGGAGTGATGTCCAAGTACAGTGCTGGGGGAAATAAATTAACCAGCATCAAAAGCCTTCTAAGTCTGTCTGGCCCCGGTTTATGTATTAGATACTGCAATAGGCAGGATCATGTACTTAAACAGATGACCCTGTAGCAAAAGCACACTAAGGTAATTCCAATTTGGATTCTTTATTGAACTCCCAATTACAAATTGTCTTAAGATACAATCAAACTGTATCCTGAACGTGAATATCTAGTGCAAGCTGGGGTTTATTACTCAGTGGGCTATAATTACTGTAACTTCTTTTCTGGCATTCTACTTACAAACTTTAATTGTTTAAGAGGCTCTTAATTCTTAATCTTCTAATGCTTCAGATATTTTTTCATATGGAATTTTGTTAAAACAGATATTCCCAAATATGATGAAACCATTGCTGGCAATGGGCATGAATGGTCAGCACCAAGGAGTTCATATTTTTAGCACTTGATTGAGCTCTATAACATACCATGGTGACCATATATATAACCCTTGTACTCAAGGTAACAAAACAGGGATTTGCTCACTAACACTGTAACCTGCTTAATGTATAGAAGCACTTTGTATTTAAGAAAAAAAAAAAAACTTTATAAGTATCTTTTTTAAACTTAGAAACTATATTCCCTTTATGGTTTGTTTCCACACTGCTAACACTGTCTTTTTTAATATTAAGAAAATTACAATGCTTGCCTGTTTACATGAGTGTAGAGGAAAAAATTCTTCCACTCACTGGCCCTATTTGTCCATTCTCCAAGGCCTTATTACATACAGGGTGTCATTTCTTCAAGTACTATCATCACATTTGAGGAAGGTATTCTCATACTCATTTTATGAATGATCTTGTATATTACATTGGTTCTCAGACCCTTTCAAATTGTCACTTTAGTATTGCATAAAAAGGTTAAGGGTGCCTCTTCCCATTTAACCATTAAAAAGGCTGTTATGAAGCACCAGGCTGTGAAACATGGTCAAGCAAAAAATCCTATCTGTTAAACCTGGACCATCCTACAGAGCTGCCAGCAAAACCGTTACTTTTACCGGCTTGGAATGACTTTTATACATGACATTTCAAAATTGAAAGTTGCTCCTTTTTGCAGTTAGATTACTTTGAAATAATGCTTTAAAATAAAATGTACTGAGAGAGACACTTTAAAGGTTTTATAACAGGTCCAGTAGATCATATTATAGAACCATATTCCTTTTAGTGATTTAGCATGAATAGTAACTTTTAAATGTTTGCCTGTTACTGTTTTACCCCATATTATGACATCAGCTTGGAATTCCAGCAATTGTTGCTACACTGATTTTTGTAACACTTGGCCTTCTGATGTTGATTTACATGAAACCAACTTATTGAAGAGAAGTACTGATTTATTATGAGATCTAATTGAGAGGATTGAGGATTTAAGTGAAACTTGAGTTATTTTTCAAAAAACAAAAACAAAAAAAACCACAATACTTTCTTTTGCTTATCACAGGCAAAACAGTTGACTTGTAATGTTTTTACTGAATTTAATTTATTGCTTTTCAACAGACTTCTAATCGATTCAGTTATTGAGAAAAAGAAAAAAATTAAACACTTAAAGAAATGCCTTTCCCCCTTCCTCCTACTTAGCTTCTCTCGAATACCTCTTCTCCCCACAGCTTCCTAGTCTTTCTCTTGTCACTGGGAGTTGCACTAGGTCAGTCTGTTCCAATTCTCTTGCTGAGGTGACAGTTTGCCCAGGAGTTTGGGGTCATATACATACTGGCTTGTCTGGCTCTTTTCATTTCTTAGTGAATGTTCTCTGCTGCACTGGGCTTGTCAGTGTCACTGCCCCTGGCATGGTTCCTGCACAGACTGTAGCCTCTTCTGGGATGTGCCTGTTCCAGCTTGGGTCTCCCCCAGTTGTCAGTTTCTTCAGTGGTGTACCTGCTCTGGCCTAGGCCAAAGTCTTTCAGAAGTTCAGAAGTTTATCTCCTCTGGCATGGAGCATGTCCTTCTGAGAGTGGGTCACAATACACGTTCTCAGCATCTCCTCTGTGTGTGTTTCCAAGAGTATCTCCTCAGTTTCTCCTCATGTGTTTTCAGTTGTGTTTCCCCAGGAGTGTTTCCTTCTTCCATGTCTCCCCACACCTCTTGATAGAAGCTGCCACTCTTTCTTAGATTTCAGCAAAAGTGGTCCAATGATTGAAGTTTTGGCATGTAATGGGTTGTTTACATCAGTTTCAGTGCTGGCTAGAATCTGTTTTGATGGACGCAGGGCAGTTTGTGACTCTTGCTGTGTGTGTGTCACCCTTGCAGCCCACTGCCACTGAAACCCTGCAATTTACACCCAATACAGCTGTAGACAGTAAACAGAAATGCAGATGCAGCTTCTGCCAAATGCTTAATCATTGCTTGTGGGGTGGATTTGTTCAAGGCAGGAGATGGTTTCTTGTCTATGGGGAGGAGGGAAGCAATCAATGTGTAATATGAATGCATATATATATGGTGAATTTCATTCATTTTCCATTAAGATTCATCACCTTAATGATACCACTTTTGTGCATTTTTATGTTGCTCATGTCTTCTGTTGACTGTAGTAAAGTGAGTATCTTCTGAAAACCAGAATCATTGTATGCACAGGAGACTATTGATATTTTCGGTTACTGTGAAGCCATTCGTTATCCTATTGGTGGTAAGAACATTTACTGATAATTCAGTTCATTTTCATTCCATTCCATAACAAAGACGTTGATTACCATGAAATCTATGGCTTAAGATGTCAGGTTAGGTGTATATCTGACATCTTTCTGAGGGAGAAGGTTCTGTTGTGGTTTTGTTGTTGTTCTTTTAAACATTACCTTCACTGTTGCATGCAGCAACTGCCTTGTTTTATAAGTGAGCAGGTAGGTTCTAAAGGAAGCTGTTGGTAAAATATTTGGTCTTAGCTTTTTTTTTAAATCTGAGATACTTTTGCAGTTAAGAAACTGTCCCGTATCGAAAGCAAGGAGGGTTATCACAGATTGATATATTGGATTTCTTATTAAAAAGTGAGTATTTGACATCTCTGTGCTATTGAATCTGAAAGAATGGAGGCACTTCAGATCTTGTAATTTCACCACTTTTGCGCTGATGCTAGTGAGGTGTCCTGTTTCTGCATTCTGAGAACCTATAGCAGTATATTAAGTATTTTGGTTTAATAGAACCTTTCTCAAAACAACAAATGAAAATGTTTTTTTTGTGTGTATGTGTGTGTTTTGTTTTGTCATTTAAATGCTTAATTAGGTAGCTAGAGTTATTTAGCTATAAGCTGTAAACTGTCAGTGCCCTAGGGGAAGATGCTGGAAAACAAAATGTTATATTTTAATGTGATTAAACTGTAAATTCTAATTTTGCTTGAGGCCTGTGTCTGTCGATTGCTGCTCCTTTTTTGTTATTCATGGGATTCCATATTTCTTCCAGAAATGTAACTGTTTATGCAAGTCAAGTGAATCTTCCTTAATGAGCTATAAGTTTTTATTCAAAACAAGTCATTTATAATAGTAAAACTGCATATCTTGATATTTTGTGAAATGTTATGCTTGTATTGCAGAGGTTGGATAGTTTTGTCTATAAATATTGCTGTCTTAATTGTACAGCATGGTTTTAATTTAATTTTACTGTTCAATATTTTCTTCTTATAGAAGAGTCCCATGCCCCTTTTTTGTATAACATGTTTTAATAAATGTTACCTGTCAACTTTGTAAATGTTTTCTTAAGCTTGAATGAAAGGAATGCATGTCTAGTACCAGTATTTAATATTTCACTTTTGCCAAAATAAGTGCTCAAACAAAACTTCAAATCCAAAAGTTGTTGATATATTATATAACTTTATTAAATATATAAATAAATTTTTTTCTAGTAATGTGTCTTCTTGAAATACTGAGAACATGCCAGCCTAGCCTAAGAAAACACTAAACTAAGACCTAATATTTAAAATACAAGTAGATGATGAATACAGGGAGTTGGTCCTGTTTCTTTGGTGCTTAGGTAATTAGTTGCCATGTGAGTCCAATTTATCAAACAGGTTTTCTTATAGCTGTGGTTTGTTGTTTCTTTTTGCAAAACAGTGATTCCTTAAGTTATAATACAATATGTACAGGCCAATATGAAAATTTTGGAACACACAGTACCAGCAACTGCAAAAACCCTACAAGTAAACTAGAAGTATCAACAGATAATGTGTCAGTCTTTTCTTGTCAAAGTATCAAAGAAATTTCACGCTGTGAAAAATGCATTAAAGATTGAATTTATCTTCCTGTGAGGATTCCTCCTCTACCTGTCTAAATATGATTATTCTAACTGAATAACTTGCTTTGCCCATCCTCCATCTATTAATTCCTCACGGAACTGTCAAAGCTGATGCTTCTTACTCACCAACATAACGCTTGTAATCTAAACAACAGATGAATTCACTTTCTTGTAAAACATTGAGCTGATTCCTGGAGAACTCACTGTTTGTATACCACAGTCCTTCATCTTCAGCAGTTTTAAATGGAATATGACACAAGCAAATTCACTTACTATTGCATACACATAAGAAGCTGCAAGTATTCCATCTGTTCAGAGTTAGATCGTTTGATTTTCTTTAAGTGTATCTGTTAGTTAACTGCTATTTAAGCACTGGTCCAGATACTTAGGGTACCTTATCCTATTACCATTCAGCACCTAATTTCTGAAGACTGCCTTCCCCATCTTTTTATAGGGAGAGAAAGACACATCTTGAGGATAAAATGCAATGTCTGATGTTACATAATGTGGATATTGTAGCAGTAGCTACTAGCTTCAGCCCTTCTGTCTTTTAAAAAGTGGTGCAGTTCAACAGTGTATCGTTGCCCTACATATGCTGCAAGCATGTGCAGGATAGGCTCTGAAAACATCTGTATGCTCTCTAAAGCAATTCGTGTAAATTAAGAGGGTGGTGTAACACAGGTGACCTTAATTCCTAATTTACTGTGCACTGTAAGGGCGGTAGTTCGCAGCTGGGAGGGAGCTCCTCTCCCAGAAGCTTGCCTTCAGCCAGGTGCAGGTAGAACGGCCGTGTCATCTGCAATGCGCCCGGCACCCAGTGTTTACAAGAAAAAGGGGAGAGGGGAAGAGGAGGAAGAAAAGTTGGTCTCTAAATATGTCGGACCATACGTTTCCGGAAATTACTACGTGTGCCGTAACGCTGAGCTGTTCGTGGGAATCTGTCTTGTTTTCTCTTCCACGTTCCTCGCTCCTGCTACGTCTCGGAACGCGTGCTCCGAGGCAGGATTTCGGAGGCCCGTTCCCGCTGCTGTCCGCAGGTTGCAGCTGCAGCTTAAACTCCTTCATTTCCTCGTGCGGCAGCTTTACGGCGAGGGAGACGCCGAGGTCCGCGGGCGCGCCGCGGCGCCGGGCCCAGCAGCGCAGGGAGGCGCCGAGACGGGGCCCGGCCCCGCCCCACCCGCGCCCCCCGGCGGCCTCGGGAGGGCTCCGCGCCCGCTGCCGGCGCGCGTCACCAGGAAGCGGAAGCGCCGCCAGCGGAATCGTTTCCGGGTGCGAAGAGCTGCGGGAGCGGGCGGGAAGCGGCGGTGGGAGCGGGCAGGGGACGGGCCGGGCACCCGCCATGCGAGACACCCCGACAGTCCCAGGTGAGCCGCGGGCGGGCCGGCCGCCGCAGGGGGGCGTCGGGCCGGGTCGGGGCGGCTCGGCGTAGGGGGTCCCGGCGCCCTGACAGGCCCCGCAGGGGCGGCGGCCCGGCGGGGCGGGCGGCCCTGGCGCCGCGAGGGGCTCGGCTCGGGCCTCGGCTCGGGCATGTGCCGCGGGAACCGTCTCGGCCCTGCGGCCGCGCGGCTCCCGGGCGCGAGCCGAGGCGAGCCGAACCCAGCGGCGAGCCGCCCGGGAGCCGCGGCGACGTCTTTGCTGCTGGCGCGGCCGATCCCGGCTCCGTCGGGGTCGCTCCGCTTTCAGCCTGGTCTCGCCGACAGCTGCCCTCGCGTACCGTGAGTCTGTGGCTCTGGCGTGAGTTTGGTTTGCGAGCGGAGAGGCAGGACGCGCGTGTCTTAGCCTTTCGTTAGTGTGAAGGTGGTAGGGTGCAACTGGCGCGGTCGGCTTGGCTGGCTGAAGTGCTTTGAGGCCCCAGTACGTTTCAGTGTTGTCCCCAGAAGTTGGTGGACCTTTCAGTTGTTGCTGTTCTGTTTGAGGAACTGGAAGTTCTAGATAAGACTTAGTCTTCGTGAAGGCCCTTCAAATGCTGTGCAGGTGCACAGGGCATACGCAATTAGTTTTATTTAAAAATAAGTCAGTGGTGAAGGTACACTTGGAATAAATCTGAACTGCCTCATAAAAGCTGATGTGGGAGTTCCCAGTCACCGGCGGGAAAAAAATGGAAGTGGTTTAGGTATGTACATGTTATGGAATTATTATGATAATACATAATTTCTTATTATAATAGCAGAATGAAAGCTTGCTCTCCCCTCCCACTTATTAAAGGCCTTGCTATGTTCTCAGTTGTTTCCCTGATGAGTGACTTCTCTAAACACGTATCTCAAAGTTGTCAGAAATTTAGGAAATAAAATATGTGGGGTATAAATATTCAGGATTAAATAAACAGTACTTTGATGCTTGCATATTATGAAGTTGGTGCACAGAAGAAAACTGACCACTACTTGTAAGGTCTAACAACTTTAAAGCATATGTGTCATAAATGTGCCTTTATTTCACTTAATTGACGCAATACTTCTGCTGATCTTGGCTATCTGTGTTTTGCCTTCTAACCTGAGAAATTAGAAAGCCTTCATCAAATTTCTTGTACACATATGTATGAAAACTTTAACCTTCTTGAATAAGTGGCTCAAACAGATTAACAGAAGACCTAGTTATAGACAGGTGCCCAGAGGTGGACTCTAAATTTATAGCACGTTAACCTAACATGGAACTATCCAACAACAGGGTTTGAAAACCTAAAGCAAGACAAAATGCATTACTTCGTAACAATGAGGTTCCCTAACATTACTGTGAGTTGTCTTGGCTCTCACCAGTCCCCCAAATGCTAAGGCTTGTGTAATACACATTTTCATTCTGTAGTGGTCTGGTGTAGTGGATTGACTCCGTATGTGCTGAAATGTCATGGAAGGTATTGGGCATAACTTCTGACTACTTATTAAATTTTATTCTTCTCTGCTAATTCTCTAAATATTTGTTATGTGAGTTAAAGTTGTTAATGTCCCGTTGTTTTAAGAAGCAAAGACTGGGTGGTTAAGTGTAGAGAGAATGTTTGTGATTTATTTTTCAGCTTTTGTTTTTATTTATAGCTTGTCGTGGATGTGTCCATAGCTAATTTGCCTCTTAGAGTACTTTTCTGCTTCAGTTTAATGTGAATTTCCTCACCTTAAAACAAAAGAGATTAGTAAGACGCTTCAACTTGGAAGAAATTGAGGATTTCTTCTTTGCCAGGCTCATCAGAAATACTTCAAGCATAAATCACATTGTCTTGAGAGAGCTACTGGCTTGCCAGTATTGGTGAATAATCAAGTACTATTATGGTACAGTACCCTGCTGAACAGTAATCTGCTTAACTCTACTGGAATTGGATTCTGGATCTGCAAGCTTTATTCTGCATGCAAACATAATAAAACCTTTTTGTGTGGGGGGAGTATATTTCAAACATGATTTTATAGATAATAATATTGGAGATTTATATGAATAACTAAGACCATTTTTCCTCTAATCATTATTCATCAGTAAAACATTGCCAGTGGTGCCTGCATCTATGACTTGTAATACCCAGATTTTTCCTCAGGTCTTATCTCCCCAAATCTGTGCAGGAAAGTTGGTGTGCCCTGGTACTAACCCTAGCAAAATTACTACAGTCCTGTTACGGTCCTGCTACTCGCTAACATAGTGTTCATTTTCAAATTCCTTCATCTAGAAATGTTTGAGAGTTTTGCCAAAAGTAAAACAAGGGTTCCCTTCTGTCAGAGGCTGCTGCTGTGTAAAATTCATGTTACTTTACACTTTCTACATAAGTTTTCAGGATCCCAGGAAGTATGTGTTTTCAGAGGAAGAAACTGACATTGCAACAAGAGCGTGCTGTAGATTCTTTGTTTTTAAGAACAGCGGGATGTCTGCTGCTTTTTGGGCTATACTTGATGTTCGCTTCCAAAGCGATACTGTATATTCCTATGTTTACTACACTGACAAGCAACTTCACGAACCTTTAAATCCATCATCCTTTCCCTTCCCTACCAGGATTTGTGCTGTTTATTCTTCTGAAAATGGTAATAGTAAAATTCTGTTTCCTAAGAGGAAGTTGAAATGGTTCTCAGAACAGGCTGTAGAATTGGTTATAGATATACATGCCCATGGATTTGGGAAGGAGTCCTTGGGGGGTCCCTTCCAACTTGGGAGATTCTATGATTCCATGGAGAGAGTTAGAATTTCTAACAGTTATGATGTGCAAGTACTGCCGAGTATCCCTTTTCTCTCAGGGACCCCGTCTTCCTGTCTCATGTTTTCCCTAGTATGTGTTTACTGTACCTTTGCAATGTGTGGCCATCTCCTAGGGGGTTTGAATTCATCTGGACATGCCAAGATGCTTTGATCAAAAGAATTAAATTGTGGGCTTGTTTTTTTTCCACAGTAAGACATAAAATGCCCATCATCTTTCTACTTAAGGGCTCCTATCCCTAGCCCGTACCTTCTGTCTGTACTAGTGCTTGTGGTGACTGTTGTTTTCCATTTCACTGCATAAAGAGCCCTTAGAGGAGTACAGGGCAAGGAGAAAAGGCCACTGGCTAAATATGACAAACTGTCTCTGTACATTCTAGACATGAAAAGAGGAATAACTTGTGATGGAATTTGGGTAAGGCTTGATCAGGATCTGGTTCCTGAGATCAGAGATCTGTAAAGATGTAGGAATGACAACTTATCACTGCTGGGGACTGGTCTTACAGTTTGTACATAGCCCTCAAAACCCTTCAAATAAGCAAAGAAAAGTCAGGAATGTTGCACCTGTGTATAGTGCATAAATCCCACAAATCAAAGGTAGTGACCTGTGTGGGGTTAGTAAAGAAACCTCATGCCCTGTCAAACAAAAGTTATGTTGACAAATATGTATCCTTATTGCCGAGAATGCAGTCTTCCCAATGGAGTGGATGCAAGCTAGGAACTTGGACAGTGGTTCTCTGTGCAGCATAGGGGGATGCTTAGAATACCAAGGTTAATCTTCCAGTTTAATTGCTCCGTCGTTCCCTTGAGGTTTGTTTGTTACGTTTGATTTCTGGTTTATGCTTGACTTGTTTCAGCTCACAAGCACTGAATCATTCTGTAGCTTTATTTGCTGACTGAAAGAACTGTCCTGCCAAAGCTATCTTTGTATGTATGGCTCTGATCATATCAATTTTGTTAACCATTTTAATCTTTATTTCCATCATCAGTCAAGTGAAGTACAATTTACTGAAGTTTTCTCGGTAATGCTAGTAGAGTCAGGAAGCTGGCTGTCTTGTTTCTCTGCTGAAAGGAACTTCCGTTTGTGAAGACAATGAACCTTAGTTTTAGGTGACAGCTCCAGTTCTTCCTTGTAAATCATTTGTCATATCCCTACCTGTTGATTTTGTTTTTTAGAGTGCCTAAATATTCATAATTTGATTTAAAACTGTTCATATGTCCTATTACAGCATGTAACATAAGACACAAATAGAAAAAACATCTGCTAGTATGTTGTGATACATTGGACATGCTTCCTGCATCAGAAGTCAATGGATGATGTTGAGATCTGTTTGTCCAATTGGAAAAGCAGGTACGATTGCTATATTATGACTTCTGCATTAATAAGAACAAGAATAACAATGAAAATATGAAGATTCTTGGGTACTTGATTACAGGCCTAGTCTTAGAAATATAAGATACAGTCTGCTACAGGTACCCTCGGGGGACAAGTGTGTATTTGCTTTTTATGATAATATAGGATTGTACCTTTCTTTAGATCTTATTTTGAAATGTATACATTTCTCTAAAGCTCTTGGAACATATTTTCACATTGTATCAAGAAAGTTTTAGTACTAATAGCTTTGGAGTTATGTTGAACTTAATTGGCAAATCATCTTAGTTAAGAAGTCAGTGCAATGTCAGATGAGCTTCAAAGCTGGGGTGGGTTAAGGGGGGGGACAGAAGGCAATAGATGAAAACCACAAAAAGAAACTCGAAAGAATTAAAGTCAGTGGTTGGCTCCCACACTTTTCCTTGAAGGAAATGCTACCTTGCATATTGACATGTTCATTGTTATCTCGAAACCTCTGGCACACTGGGTAAACAGTTCAGAATTGAGTCTACACTTTGATATTTCC
The DNA here is from genome assembly GCF_047663525.1 of Anas platyrhynchos. NCBI lineage: Eukaryota > Metazoa > Chordata > Aves > Anseriformes > Anatidae > Anas > Anas platyrhynchos. The sequence continues at coordinate 14,281,924 of NC_092604.1, forward strand.
TTCAATTAGGATTCCTTGTTTTTTGATGTAAATACTGAATGATTGATTTATTTCTTTAATAAGTATTGAGATTATTTTCTTAAATGGTAAACGTTTGTCTAAACAGAAATGCCATTGATGTCAAATTTATTTCAGAGTTGAATATACTACATATGTAGACCTAAAAAATAAATTTTAAAAATATTTTTTATGTTTGTGTTTGTATGCATATGCATACATGCACAGGCCTGTGGTTTTTCTTCATCACATTTTTCAAACTTCATGAAATACCTTTCAAAAATTATTCTTGGACAATTTAAACGTGCAGTTCCCTGCAAGTATCAGTGTAGTCTCTTAAGAACTTTTTTGACCTGCTTAATATTAGGATTCTGTTGGGAGGGTGAGGACTGCAAAGTTTCTTTTAGGTTAGACGTAGACTGTCCCAGGGACCCTGTGATGTGTTATAAGCAATTGAATTGTGAATGTTGCAGAGGGATAATTTGATAGCAATGCAAGAGATCAGTAGATCAAGACTCTACCTTTTCTTTTACATAAGTATTTATACCAACTGTTTTGTTGACGCTCACCTTAAACAGATCAATGTGGTAATTTAACTTCAACATGTGTAAGCATTTATTTTTGAAATGGAAAACTCTGTATTCATTCTCAGTTGTAAATCTTCTCACTTTTCTTTCAGATTCCATTTTACATCAGTAGAAATGGACAGCAGCAGTTTCATTCAGTTTGATGTGCCTGAGTACAGCAACACTGTTCTGAGCCAGTTAAACGAACTCCGCTTGCAAGGAAAGCTCTGTGACATAATTGTGCATATTCAGGGTCAGCCATTTCGAGCCCATAAAGCTGTCTTAGCTGCCAGTTCTCCATATTTCCGTGACCATTCAGCATTAAGCACCATGAGTGGCTTATCTATATCAGTTATTAAAAATCCTAATGTTTTTGAACAATTGCTTTCATTTTGTTACACTGGAAGGATGTCCTTACAACTGAAGGATGTTGTTAGTTTTCTAACTGCAGCTAGCTTTCTACAGATGCAGTGCGTCATTGATAAATGCACACAGATACTGGAGAGTATTCATTCAAAGATCAGTGTTGGTGATGTTGACTCTGTCACTGTTGGTGCTGAAGAAAATTCAGAAAATCGCAATGGAGTTAAAGATGGCAGCTATTTTGCCAACCCCATTGAAATATCTCCCCCCTACTGCTCTCAGGTGCGACAGTCAACAGCAAGCAGCGATCTTAGGATGGAAACTACTCCAGGCAAAACTCTGCGTAGTCGACTGCAAGAAGAAGGGCATTCAGATCGAGGAAGCAGCGGGAGTATTTCTGAATATGAGATTCAGATTGAAGGTGATCATGAGCAAGGAGACCTGATAGTAAGGGAGAGTCAGATTGCAGAGGTGAAAGTTAAAATGGAGAAGTCTGACAGGCCAAGTTGCTCTGATAGCTCTTCCCTTGGTGATGATGGATATCATACTGAAATGGTGGATGGAGAGCAAGTGGTAGCAGTAAACGTTGGCTCCTATGGGTCTGTCTTACAACACGTTTATTCATTTACCCATGCCTCATCACAGGCTGCAGGTGTGTCTGAAACTTTTGGAAGCCTGAGCAATTCAAGTCCCTCAAGGTCAATGCTGAGCTGTTTCAGAGGGGGTCGTGCACGCCAAAAACGGGTATCCGCTGGTCATTTACATAGTGATGTTCAGGGCTTGGTGCAAGGGGCTGACAGTGATTCTATGGTGAGTAACACAGGATATGAAAATAGTCCACGGGAAAGAAATACAAGAGGTCATTGGTACCCATACAATGAGAGGCTGATTTGTATTTACTGTGGGAAGTCTTTCAACCAGAAAGGGAGCCTCGATCGGCACATGCGATTGCACATGGGAATAACTCCTTTTGTGTGCAAATTTTGTGGAAAGAAATATACCCGCAAGGACCAACTTGAGTATCATATTCGCGGTCATACAGATGATAAGCCCTTTCGCTGTGAGGTCTGTGGAAAATGTTTTCCTTTCCAGGGTACACTAAACCAGCATTTGCGAAAGAATCACCCTGGAGTAACAGAAGTAAGAAACAGGGTAGAGTCTCCTGACAGAACAGAAGCTTTTGTGGAACAGAAAATAGATAATGATGCTTCGGTTTCTGAAGCTATGGATTCTAGTATGGAAATTCATGCAATGTCTAGCACATCTGATTAAAATATTACATTCTAAGTGCAACACAAACAAGCACATTAATAATGTATTTTTTAAATCTTTTATTCTTTTAGTAATCTTCATTACAAGTATAACAGCCTTTTAATTTTCCTGATCTTCTGGATATCAGTGTGAAATGGTTTCTGGAAAAGACTACAAAAGTATTATTTGCTTCTGTAGGAGGTTGGGCTGTTTTTTTGTTTGTTTGTTTTTCCACTTTTGAAGATGCTCAAAATATAAAAAACAGTGTGCTGGGGAATGGATGGGGAGAGTCTGCTAAGGTGTCCCTACTGGTTGATCTGGTAAGACACAAATTCCAATGGAGAAAGATATTAAAATAAGGTTGGCAGCTCTGCTGGATACACCTAGAAGCTGTCTCCCTTATTTTATTTCTTAAATCCTGTTGCTGATAAAGAGGGTTACACAGCAGTGGGGAGAGAATATTATATATTTGATTCCTTTCATGTGTTCCAATGAATTGTGCTTGTTTTTCCAACTGTTTTTGGTAGTTAGTCTGTTTATATATATAAATTTGCTTTATATATATATATGAAATGCTTTCACATTCACTTCAACCAGAATAGTGAAAGTAAAAGTATGTCAAGGTTTATACCACGTACCATTCTTTCAACTATTAGGTCTCCTCTCTGCCTAGGATTTAGGACTTCAGACTTTGGGAGGATGCTTTTGTTTTTGGATTGCTTTTCATCTTATTAAACTATTACTTTGTGTGTAAAAGTGAGCAAAGTGAATTACCTTGTTTTAATTGCTTTGCTTTATAACATTTGTAAACCAAATGCCATAAATCTATTAAATTATGGTTAAGTTGTTAAGGGGTTTTGTTAGTTGTCTAGAATGTAAACTGGACAACTTGTGGTGCTGACCTTTTTATATATATAGAGATAGATATATATCTATATATATATTAAAAAAAAAAAAAAGGAAAACTAATAGCAAACCCAGAAGTAGCATTGTGGTTTTAAATGTGTTTTTACTGGCTTCAGAATCTACCTTCATTTCGTACTGTAGAAGTATACCAGGTAACTAAATTTAACTTTATCACTCTTCACGGTTGGTTGATACTAGCCTGAGAGGTATCTTGTAGTTTGAACTACAGTGTTTCAAAGCAGTGTTCTAACAGGTCTCTTCACAGAGAACTGTTTTCAGGTGCACATTGACTTCCTACTTACAGCTCCAAGTGATGTGTCAGCACTTGGAATTTGTACTTTTTTGTATTAAAAAAAAAAAAAAACAAAAAACAAAACACAAATACTCTATGGGAACTTCAAGCAATATGTCTGTTATTTCATGTGCAAGTATTACAGAGTTGCTGTGGCTTCCCTGTTATCTCCAGTGGTTGTTTTCTATATAAAGGAACTACCAACAACTTTAAAAATACTCTAAATATTGTTGTTTCACCAAATGTTTTTTTTTACTATGGTGCTAACTTCATCATTTAGGTCAGTATAATATATTAAAATGTGAAACCTAATGGTAACAGTTAAGCAAAATAGAAAAAATAAATTTAAAAAAAAAAAAAAAAAACAAAAAAAAACAAGCAAATAGTTTCAGACCTCAAAAACATGAGCTGGCAAACACTACTGTGTAAATTCTACCTGATAAGCAAAATTAAATTAAATCACATGCATCTTTAAAATACATGCTTTATATAATTGGGCCTTATGCTTTATTTAGCAAATATTGAAAATCCATCTGTGAACATGTTGTCTGAGTCCTGGAATTTAGAAAATATAGTCTCATTTTTAAGTTACAGGAAAGCAAAAAGATAGGTTTGCTATCTTGTAATGCTTTTTGGGCTCCTGTGAAGTTGGGGCATATTTGTGTAGTAGCTTTATTGAATACACTAGTTCTTAATATTGTGACAGTCTGCAATAAGATTTTTATTAAATACCAACTTACAGTATAAACCCACCAGCTCCTCTGGAGCAGCTTCAGTTGAATTGAGTACATAATTTGCCTCTTTGTCCTAAAACTGCCTAAATAAAGAGGTGCAGGGAGGTGAGATGATGTTTCTCTCCTTGAACCTACAGAACTGTTATTTTCAGTAAGGGAAATTGTATGTCTGTTTCTATGGGAGGTAGTCTGTATGTTTACCCACTTAAAAACAGGTTGGTGTTTCTGATACTGTTTTTTCTCATGTTTGCTTTAAGTAATTAAGTTTTTAAAAAATGTGTTTTGACAAATTAAGTTTGAGACATGTAAAATCCAAGAAATGTACAGTTATTCTTAACCCTTTATCTTGGACCTGTGCTGTGGTGCCTTTGGTGTGACTTTTTTATGGAAGTGTGAGTTGAAGATAGCAGGATATGGGTACTAATTTTATATTTCTTGAATTTCTGTGTCACAATCTTAACATTATTTAAATCTTGTTCTTTGTATTTGTAAATTTATTGAACTGGTTTGAGTTTACCAAAGAGTGACTTATCCAAAATTGTCTCTGACAAAAGAAAAAAAAAAGAAAAATCACACAAAAACAACAACAAAAATTACTTTGATTGTACAGGTTCAGGTTCAGAACATTGTAACAGGACTGTTAAGGGGCAGGAAGTGATCACTTTTTCTACAAAACCATGATTCATCAGTTTGCAAGTTTTACTTGCTCCTATTCATGTTGATATGCCATTTACCTTTTCCACTGCTAGCAGTGTTAAGAATTATCAAGCCATAACACAGTACTGTAAAGTTCAGCAGTGCTTCAAAGGATACGTAAAACATCATTTACACTTTCAAAGTGTGTGACTCTGGTAGAAAGCGAACTTCAAACCTGGCAACAGCAAATAAATTGTGCCTTGTCGCATAGTGGTATGCCAGGTTTAACATTGTCATGACACATGAAGCATTATCTAACTGAAGTTCATTTCACAAGTCCACCAAAACAGAGTATGGTGTGTTATTTTAAGCAGATTATGGAAGTACTGTACAGCATCTTGTTTCTGTACAGTTTTAAGTTAGCACAGAATTGTTACACATTTCATTTACAATAAATGCAGAAGTCAATAAAATATGTGAAAAATATTTGACAGCAAAATAAATCATGAAATTATATAGGCTGGTTCATAATTGAGTCTCTTAATCTACCTTTTTATTATAGACAAATGTGAAAGCAGTGACAGTGTCCTTTTCTCTAGATGTTTAACCAATTATGACAAACTGTGAAAATAAAGGATTTTATATCTTTGCTAATGTTTGTGGTTTTAAACAGTTAGTTTACTTAATCAGTTATATTCCGTATTATTTTTAAACCTGTAAATACAATTAGAAAATAGCTTTGTAAATACAGTATATTAGCAGTTCAGTTTGGTCAATAATTCTTCAGGATTGGCTCTGCTTTTTTTAGTGTGAACTCTTTCAATAGCATAAAGGATACTGTCGATTTACTGTTCAGCAGAATATAATGTAGGCCTAAATTGATAGTTTTTAATGCAGTCTTCCCAAGCATAAATTAACATTTTATGCTGAAGCCTTTGGTTTACTCTTAGATAAAACAGTGAGGCCTCATAATATATTTAGTCTGAACTTTAGGAAGAACAGCAGGAATAAAATCAAGGGCTGGGAAAAGATTGAATGAGCTTTACCTTTAAAAATATCTTCTTTGACTTTTTGTATTAGTTGACTGTGATTCTTTTATTGACATTTTTCTAAACAGGTTTCAGATGAAACCATTGAAAGGGACTCAAATATGCAACACCTAATCTATTTTCCAAGGGAGTTTTACCCTTGAATGGTGCTTTTTGACTGGTCAGGGTTATTTATTAAATTTTATATTTGAAAGTATTTGGGGAATTGTGTAAATTCTTTATATGAATCTGTTTAGTTCATTAATTGTAAATTTCATAATACTCAGTGATTGAAACAGAAGTTTAGTAAAGTCATTCAAAATGTTCAAAGTTTATAATCTGTATTTTACATATCTTTTAACAAGTGCCAGAATAGTTGTATTTAATATTTTAGATTTAATGCTCCTTGCACATCCCTGTGGCAGCATTACGTTAGTTATGCAAGTTTACATTAAAAAACAAACAAACAAACAAAAAAAACAACCCTGGGACATGTTCCTGTATTTATTTCTTCAGGGGATGTGAAGCTAATTATCAGTAACTGAGCAGGTTTGCTTCTAGTTTACCTAAGTAACTCCTGCTATAGCAAATAAAACTAACTGCTGTCTCTCCAATTTACATATGCTATGAATGCAGCCTTTGGACTTGTATTGCAAGCCTCTGGTTGTATATCTGATTAGAGGTAGAGCTCTTGCACGATTTAAAGTGTGTGTTTCTGACTGAAAATTTGTATTTTTAAATAACTTTTATTTGTATGGTTGTTTATCATGATAAATATTTGAACAGTTTGAATGACTTGACGTGGTGTTATTATCTTGCAATATAAACCGGTAACCTCACAACTCCACACTTCATAACCATATGAAGTAAATGAAGCTAGCTAAGCTGATGCTGTAACAATTAACTTGCCATTAAGGATTATTTTGTAGCATGAATTTTAAAATATTTATTCAAATGATATTTTACTCTTGTATTCACTTTGTTTTTAGATTTGTGACATGAATATTTCAGTGCTGCTTTATTTTGTTCTGATGAATTTGTTTCTTGCTTGTAAATTGCTTTTTTTATGGTATAAAGTCAATGGGAATTGCTGTTTGTAAATTAAAATGCTTCTAGAGCAAACCTATGGTGTCAGTGTCTGCAATTAGATATTTAATTAGCAGTGGACTTCAGGAAAAGCAGCTACAAAACGTTGTGGTTTAATACTTATATACCTACTAGAAATCAAAAAGCATTTCTACTCTTTAAGTTTCTCTTTGTCACCAGCATCACGTTTAGTTCTGAACAAATGATCATTTCAGTATTGTGCTCCAAAATTGTCCAACTCTCAAAGCAGAACAAGAACAACAGGGGAAGAAAAATGAACTGGCAATCTGCCCAACACCAAGACAGAGGTAAGTCAGTTGGGCAGGGAGGTATATTTCATTTCCAGAGCAGCATTTTGTTATGCCGTATATAACAGTAGAACTAATACTGTTCTCACCAAATGTAGGATACATATCCTAGTCCACAAGCTTGAATTTAACGTGAGTATCCAGCAAATGCTTAGCTATTTTAAGCTTGCAGGGCCCTAGCTTGTTTCATGGCAGCTGGCTCTTTAAGTGCCTTTGTGACAAGCAACTTCTAGGAGGAGTTAATGCATCCTAAACAAAGTGTATACTGTCACTGATTTGCTGAGATAGACTCATCCTCTATGGGACAAGTAGAATCTTGCAGAAAGGCAGATGATACTATTAAAGTTGGTTTAAATTTTACTAGTGTTGTTCACAACTTTTCATTGTGTTCGAGATGTATGCTAGCAAAGATTTTGTTCTATAATAAACCTGAATGAAATTTAAGCAAGTTTTAAACAATCTGGCAGCAAAGGATGTGTTTATATTGTCTTAATGCAGCTGAAGAATCTTGACTGGCTCTGAATTTTGGGGGGGATGGTTTTTTTAGTCTTATATGTTACAGACACACCCAGAATGAATAACTATTCTAATAAAAAAAAAAAATGTATCTGTTCCATTACTGAAAACTCAAGTAATGCAGAGTAGGGTACACAAGACATGACTTCAGAATAGAAGAAATGTAGCATTGCTTTTATGTGAGGGAGGAGAGGAGAGAAACTGAACCTAACGTACTTACTAGCTTTAGTAAAGTCTTACACCCACTTTTTTTTTTTAAGATGGTGAGTTGTTTCATCTTGTCATCATAGGGAGTTAGAAATAAGTCATGGCAAAGCTGTGTCCACAGAACTTAATGCACCTAACTTATGGAAATGTGATTTTCAGTAAGAATGTGATGTATGTCTTTGCACAATCAGTAAAATACATGCATAATGTGTGCAACAGCATCTGGATAGCATGCCCTATAGCACATGTAATACTGTGAATTATAAAAGTAACAATGTAATAAGACCTTTAAATGGCTTTTTTACTTTTTTTTTTTAATGTATTACTTTGAACAGCACCAAATAGTATCATTAGTGAAATGCAAATATGCTAGTATGGGTAGTGATAAGCTACTAGTCCTGATCATTTGTCTCTGAATGTAGTGGAGTTTGGTCAAGGGCATTAGAGAAAGGTGGTGCTTTTATGGAGGTTCATACCTGTAAGTCCACTGTGCAAACAGCTTTTTTTCTAGTTACATAAGAACTGTGTCTGTAGGAGCAAATAATGCTGAGTGGTCAAAAGAGAGCTCACTTTCTGCCAAACACCATTAAGTTCTGGCATTATGAGTAAAAATAGCATTGGGGAAGATCTTCCATTTAGAGTAACAGAAGACTTACGAGGACGGTATAGAACTTTGAAACACCATATGCACTGCCATGGCACCATAAATCAGATGGCATAGGTCAGTTTTCTGTGTAAACTGGCTACAGACAAACCCTTATTTGTTAGCAACACACACAGATGTGGAAATAAGAGAAATTATCATGGTGTATCAGATGACTTTAAGATTTAAAACATCTGTAGGTTTAATTGAATGGTTCTGATAATTTGGGACTTTTAACGCTTGGGCATTATTCTCTCTCTGTTTTCTAGATAACCTTATGCTGTATTTTTGTCACATAGGATTTCACCTTCATCTAGTTTTATCTAGGGATACACCATTGACCTTGGGTACTTCAGATTTGTTTGAAGTTGCAAGCCATGACAATAATTACAGTGCCATAGTACAGTATGTATAGTTAAATTTCAACTTAACCTGCTCATTTAGAGTTTGCCCCTAATAACTGGGAGAGTACATTAGGCTACTTAAGCAGAGAGATCCAAAAAAAAAAAAAAAAGCATAAGACAAAGTAACATGTTTCCAAAGCACTAATTTTGTATAGCTTGAAAAAGGTATGCTCTAAATCAATTTCAACCAATGTTGACAGACAAATGCACACAAAAAAGTACAGTTATTGAAACTACTTAATGCTTCATCGCTTAAATAGCAAACAACTTCTTGATCCAAAATAACCCTGAACCTGCACTATTCAGAACTACTTTGTGCATAGTGTATCATCCTTCCCTAAACTGCCTGCAGTTTCAATAGAATAAATACTGTAAGCAGGGACTTGTCTTTTGTTTTGTGGGTACCCACCATCTTTTACTCCAAGTTTTATATAAAAGATGTTCTTGTAATATAAAGAATTACAGAATGTTGATTGGCACTGTTGATTAGCACTGCTATGCATCTCTTGCTGGAAGTTACCACTTGTGTAGCAGAGTCACCAGAAGTAAAGATGTGGCCATTCCCGTACAAAGCCTTATATGAGGATGGGATAAATAGAAGGTGGTAATATTAAAAATCAACAGTAGAAATTCTGACATTCTCTGAAAACCCTTTAAGAGAGAGACGGTTCTGTTACCCTGAATGGAATGTTAACTCTGAAATTAATTATTGACAATTTCAGTGTCAATTCATACTTCTTTGCCCAGTGCAAGTGTTTGATGCATTTTGATGGTTATCAATATTATAATGTTCTGAAATATGTAAACTTTCCTTGTATTGGCTTGCACATCTGAATTCTGTAACAAGGAAAAAAAGACTCTGAGATTGAATACTTGTTTAAGAGGTCCTGTAAAACCACTTTGAGCAAATCAAGAGAGAGAAGACAAAAATTACATAAAGAAGTTACATTAAAAAGGCTAAGTAGAAAATTTGGCTTTTTTTTTTTTTTTTTTTTTTTTTTTTTTTTTTTTTTTTTTTTTTTTTTTTAAATAAGAATCTGTTCAACTGATCTTTGTGTACATGCAGACACACTCCATTTAAACTTTCATCAATGCAACCTTCCTGAAGAGAGCTTGAGGGAAAGCCAGAATAAGCTATGACCGTGACATTTTAAAGAATTTATTTTCTCGCAGCAATAGTCATGCAGGAAAAATAGATGCCACAGACACTACATTTTGCTACATATATGAAATAGTATATTCCAATTGTATTGTGCATGGATTTAGGAAAAGTTTAAACAAGATATTCAATGCATTAAACTATAGACAAACTTTTCATTAAAATTTTGGGAAATGATATAACTAATGGCAGTCTTTAAAGTGACATTATGCTTCCATGCAGTTTGTTAGCCTTTTCAAAGAACTCAGTACAGTACAGCTCTAAATCTTGTCTATGCATTTTTTCCCACCAGAGGGTGCTGGCTATTTTTTAAAATATATATGTTATGGAAGAATAACTTAGGGTGCAGTACATAGCAGCAACCTGAAACAGGAACTAAAAAAGTTCTCAGCCTTCACTTACGTTGTCCTCAACACAGGCGGTTGCTGAGTAATTCCATTCTTAGCAGGGCAGCGTTTGTATTCAGGATTTCAGAGAGTGTATTGTAATGCAAAAGACTATTTAGGTAGTGGACTATCACTTTGCAGTAGTTTAAGCACCAGATTGGAAACACTGATGTAATTATTAGGCTAAGAACTAACTACCTTGCAGTTTGTTTTGGTTTGTTTGTTTTCTGAACCCTTGCAGAAATACAAGGAGATAAACTTTTTTTTTTTTTCCCTGTCTCTCTCTTCTGTAGAGGACTGTAGCTCACAAACGTTTTGGGAAGTACTTCTTTACTGTGTGGGTGACAGAGCATTGGCACAGGTTGCCTGAAGTGGTTGTGGAATCTCCCTCCTCAGAAATTTTCAAAAGCTGGCCAGAAATTTTAGAGGAAAGTATATGTAGCTTAGTAGTACCTCTAGGACAAACTAAGTGAAGAATAGTCAATGCCTATGAAATGACTGGAGATTCATATGAAATAACTCTCCAGCAATTCAAAGGGAGAAGAAAAAAAAAAAGTAATGAAATACCTTTCTATGAAGTGAATTTGGCTTTGGTTTGCATGTTGGAGTTGTGAGCATCAGTATTCCCAGGGAGATACCAAATTTATGTTTAAAGTTTTTTTTATTATTATTATTATTTTTAGCTTATTCTCAAAATGAATCCATCTGCTTTAGAAATAAAGTTCTTGCATGTTTAACTGGGATGTTTGAAGATCTCTAATGTGTTCTGAATTTAATAGTCTTACACTAGTTGTTCACCTCCTGATAAACAATTATTGAAGACCTTTAGTAACTAGGAGATTGGAAAGACAAGTTTGCACTATATTCTGCACATAATGCGGTGTCAAAACTTTATCCTAAGTAACCTCATTTAGTTTGTGTTCTCTCATGCTCTGTGAGATGAACTTCAGTCTGATGAACTAGAAACCAATCCTGCATGAACAGAACAAGATGGTGAGTTTGAAGGGACATGCAGTTACTCCATTCAGGAGTAACTAAAAATCAGACCCCATGTCTGAGCGTGTTGTCCAAACCCTTGAACTCCACCAGGCTCAGTGCAGTAACCACTTTCCTGAGGATCCTGTTTCAATGCATAACCACCTCCTTGATGAAGAGTCTTGCCATAATATCCAACCTGAACCTCCCCTGTCCCAGCTTCATACTGTTTCCTTGAGTACTGTTGCTGTCACCAGAGAAGAGCTCAGTGCCTGCCCCTCCACTCCCCTCATGAAGAAGCTGCAGGATGCCTTGAGGCCTCCCCTCAGGCTCCTCTTCTCTCAGCTGAACAAATCAAGTGACTTCAGCTGCTTCTCATACATCTTGCCCTACAGGCACTTCAGAATCTTTAGTGCCCTCCTTTGGATGTTCTTTAACAGTTTTAAGTCCTTATACTGTGATGCCCAAAACTGAACACAGTGCTCAAAGAGCAGAGCAGGGCGATCACTCCCCTCAACTATGTAGTGATGCTGTGCTTGATGCGCCCCAGGATGTGTTTGGCCCTTTCAGTTGCCAGGGCACACTGCTGGCTCATGTTAATTGCTGTCAATCAGAAGCCCCAGATCCCTCTCTGCAAGGCTGCTCTCCAGTCTGTATGTACAGCCAGGGTTGCCCTGTCCCAGGTGCAGAATCCAGCACTTTGTCTTGTTAAATCTTGGTGATTGCCCAGCAATCAAGATATTTCTTCAAGGCCTGTCTACTCACAAGGGAGTCAACAGTTCCTCCTCATTTAGTATCATCTGCACACTTACTTAGCGTACATTCAACTCTTGTGTCCATATCGTTTATAAAAATGTTGCAAAGAACCAGACCCAAAATGGAGCCCTGCAGAACCCCACTTGCGACTGATGTTAACCTCGTTTACTAGAGCCCTTTGAGCCCAACCCCCCAGCCAATTGGTCACCTATTGTGTCATGTGCTTGTCTAATTGTGTGCTGGACACTTTGTCCAGAAGGATACTGAGAGACGGTGTTAAAAGCTTTGCTAAAACCCTAAAAAATCATACCTACTGGCCTACCTTGGTCAACAAGATGGGTAACCACATTAGAAAAGGAAATTAAGCTTATCAAACAGGACTTTCCCATTGCAAACCCATGTTGGCTCTGACCAATGACTGTGTTGTCTTTCAGGTGTTTTTCAGTAACTCTCACAGTAATCTCCATAAATTTACCAAGCACTGAAATGAGACTGTCAGGCCTGTAATTGCTAGAGTATTCTTTCTTACCCTTCTTGAAAACCATGACAACATTTGACAGATTCCAGTTTTCTGGGACCTCTCCAGATTCTCTGGAACATTTAAAAATAATTGAGAGAGAGGTCTCAGGATGACATCAGCCAGCTCTTTGAGAACTCTGAGATGAATCTCATTTGGCCCTGAGCGCTTACATGCATCCAACTGGAGCAGCAAATCCTACACAAGTTCCCAGTCAGCAGGGAGTTTATAAATTGGTATACAGCTACCAGTCCAAAGAGCAATTTTTATTTTTTTTTACCCACGTAAATACATAATTTGGTAGAAAAGTTCTCTTTCAAACATACCCCGGTAAGCATAAAAAGCCCTATTTGCTTGCCTTGGAAGAACACATTACTGTCCTTTTTCAGGTGTTTCCAGTACTATTTTGCATATGTGCACTCAACGTCTGGCTTGTGGCTTCTGAGGTATTCTTTGCTATACTGGGAGAGTTGAGCGCAACAGGTGATGAGTGGATCAAGGTGACCAATTCCTCCTCTGAGCAGCGACTGCGCTGTTCTGCCCCCGTGAGCACGGGAAGAGAGGCGAGCCCAGGAACTGAGGGCGCGCAGGCAGCCTTCAGCGGGGACAGCGCGGGCCCCGCAAAGAGCGCGGGCTACGGCACGCTGGGTCCGCGCCGCCGACGGGAGGCCCAGACACCCTGCCGCCCTGTCCGCGACCCCGCAGCCCGAGCCGTCCCGGGGCGCTGCGGACCACGCAAAGACCCCGCCGCGGGGGGCCGGGCCGGGCCTGGCGGCGCTCCGTACCGCCAGGACCGCGGCCCCGGCTGGACGCACTCCGCGGCCGCCAAGGGCAGCGCGGCACCGCGCACCTGCCGCCGGCGGTGGCTCCTGCGCACTGGCTGCTTGCTCGCGCGCGCCCGCCCCACGCAGCGCCGATTGGCTGAGCGCTCCCGTGCGGAGCAGCGGTTGGCCGGCGGGTCTGTCAGTCCGGCGCGCCCCGTCCCCTCCGCTCGGTCCCCCCCCTTGGCCGGCCTGGGCCTCGTCCTCGGCGGCTGAGGCGGGCGGGGGGATCGGTCCGGGGGCGGTGCTGCGGGAGCCTCCCTGCCGGCGGGGTCTCCGTCGCCGCGAAGGCTCTCGGGCGACGCCCGGGGCAGCCGTCTCCGGGACAGGTGAGACGCAGCCGGGCCCCGCGTCCCTTCCGGGGCAGGTGAGGCGCTGCCGGGCCCTTCTCGCTGGCGCGGGGCAGCCGCACTCTCCCTGCCCCGCCGCCCCCCGCCCGCTGCTGCCAACCCCGCCTCAGGCCCGTGCAGCGGGCGGAGCTCTGCGGAGCCGGGCCGGGCCGGGCGCCCACCCTCCCGGGGCTCGCCGCCTGCGGGAGGCCGCTGCTGCCCAGGGCTCCGAAGGGGCGGCGCGGGGCGCGGGCAGGTGTGCGAGCGGGGGGGCTGCGCGCCGCTACCTCGCCCCTTGCCGCGGGACCCTTCCTCGGGGACGCCTCCCCGGCTCGGGGCTCGAGCTTCGCCGGACCCTCAGTAAGAGCCTCCGAGTGCCGTAGCCCCGCGCTCTCAGGCGGTGCCCAGGGGCCCTCGAACCGTTGCGGTGCTGGGGCGGCGTAGCCCGCAGCGGTGCTTATGCTGTCACGTCTGCTGTACGTCGCCTGTCCCGGTTCCCCCCCTCCGCTTCCATGCAGCGGGCACAGCTGGCCTACCGCATGCCTCGTACATCTCGGCCGTGGGAGCAGTCGTTGTCTTTGTGCCGTGTCTGCGCAGATAGCCTACGAATTAGTTGGGTTTCTAAGGCTTGCTTACAAGCCTAGATGAGATGAGGTAGGTAGTTACTTCTGGGCGTGGGGATCCGGAGGGTACCGTGCTTTTCAAGACTGGGTAGAGGATGCGGGTGGACTTCTCAGCTGTGTATTTATTGTGAAGAGGCTAATGGGGGTGCAGACGTAAACCTTGTTTGCTCATCGTCCACTGGACTTCAGGAATAAACTTGAAAGCTATTTTCACGTTGCATGTGTGATATCGTTCAATACTTTTAAGGAACCTTGAATGGCTGAGATCTCTTTTCAGATCAGATAAATATTTTTTTAGTCTGGCTTCAGCAGGCTTGAAAGTGTCTAAGGTTCTGGCATGTGGTGGAGAAAACTTGTTGAAATTCTCAGCTGTAGAACTGTAGCATGTCTTTTGTCTGTAGTTCTAAATGTACAAAGAAATGGAACGCAGTTGTGAAAAATAAAGTTTATTGGTACATCTTTCTGCATGGAAAGATATTCCTTGCTTTAAAGACTTTGTAGTTGAACTAGAAATCTGTGTCCAACAAAAGCTTTTAAATTCTGGTTTGTTTTCATACTGAATTCTCATGTTGTACCTAGCAATTATCCTTTGCGTGTAAGGATTGAAAGTGTGTGTAGTAAGGACAGAATTTTGTGCACTTTTTTGTTCACTGCCTGTGTGTTTTCCATCCTGCATGCTAGCACCACTTTAGAAGAAAAGATATTAGGAAACTCCTATTTTAATGAAGCTATCTTATTTGATTTTCTGTTTATTTACCTTAGGTGTAGTAAAGCAGAGATATATAGAAATCGCGTGGGTGGTAGTTATGAGCTTTGTTTTCTGTCCATGTAAACTTTATTTTCAGGGTCTTAGTGTTCTTTATAATCAAACTGCATATGTGGATATGAAAATGTATTTAAAACTGTTACTAATGAGGGCCTTGAAAAGTGGAAGATATTATTTCTATTTTTCGTTGTCCTTTATCTTCCGTTCAAATGTAAATACCTTTAGACAAACTTGCATAGGAAGCACAGCCTTTTTCAGACTAAGAGACTACAGAACTTACTCTTTAAAAATTTGTTACTGACTACATTTGTTATATTTTCTATCTTACCTAGTGTTTTCTGCAGCTGCCAATGCTGAAGTTGAACTGCGTGTTTTGTTTGTGTTTTTTTTTTCTGGTCTCTTTGGCTAAAGAGACTTTTCCTAAAGAGTAGCTAAAGCTCCTCTTTTTCAACTGCCAAAAAAAGTTTTGTTTTTAATTAAACATCATTTTTCAACAACATTTCTACATTGAAAGCTTTTATTCCACAGCTTTTTGCTCCAATTTGTCATCAAAATTAGAAAGCTAGCCTATTTGGAATGAGGAAAAAAAGTTCAACAGGGAGTGTCTGATTTAAAAATTATGTATTCAGTTCATATGAAACTTGCAAAAAAATGACACTTTTCATCAGCAGCTCATCCTGACTTAGTTACAAAATGACGGCATCATTTAGAAGTGAAAAGGAAAGTATAAAAATGGGACTAGGGGAACTACATAGCAATCTGTATAAATGGAATTTATGAAGTACCATAGATCAAAATGTAAAGAAAATATTCTGGAGTCTGTTGTACTTATTAGAGCTGAGGACAGCAAGGAAGAATTGGTACTGATTCTGTAGGAGGGAGGAAGCCTAGTAATGTGCTTGTTGATAGGAGAATTTGGGAAAATCATTAACGTATGTATGTTTAAAAATATATACTTTACTGGTAATAAACAAGGTGCTGTATCAGATCAGAATGGTGAAATATTTTGCAGTCTTAATAAATGTTGGACAGTGTCTCCTGAGGATGCTATTTAAAAGTCTTTGAGAACAATGTTTCAAACTTCTTCTGAAATTGCTGGCTACAGTTGAGATTCCTGGCCTGCCGGTCCTGATTTCCAAGACTGAGAGTTCCAGTGTTGAGCTAATAAAAGACAAGTGCTCTCTCAGGCTCATTCTTTTAATATTATCTTTGTTACCAATATCAAACAAAATAATGGGAAAAATAGGCTGGGGTTTATTTAATAATAGATTGAAGGACAGTATTGGGGTAGTCAGGCAACAAAGTTCTGTGAAAAAATTGTCTTGCTAACCAAGGCTTTGTTCTTGTATGCAATTGTAGGTTGACTTGACTGGGGTAACTAGGTAGCTATAAATGTTCAGGTAATCAGTCAAGCAGGCTAGTACTGCATGATACTCCAACTTTCTTAAAAAAGAAAAGTATTCTTTTAGCAAGAAATGCAATAAACGGATGGTTTTCTATCTGTAAGATACATTTCTACTAGCTGCTGATGGAAAAAGTACTTAATAACACATCTGTAGGGCACAGTGCGTAATTTCATCAGTGATCTGACAATAAATTTGTGAATGCCATGGTTAACACTTGTAAATGACTTCGTAAAATGGTGAGCAGTTATGACAGAACAGAGGGAAGTGGCCTATGCTGTAGTATGCTAGGTATTCAAATAAAGTTTGTGTTAAGGTCAAACGTTTTTATATCAAAGAAGAGGAAGTGTAGGCTTCATCTAGACACAAGGGAATATATTTTGAGGAGCAGTCATTCTGTGAAAGATGCAGGCAGTCAAAATAGGTAAGCAACTCAATATGAACTCTAGGTCCAATGTTGGAGGAAAAAAAGGATTAATACTGTGTCTAAATAAACAGATAAGGATGAAGTAAGCAGAGGAAGATTTCAAGCTCTAAAATGTATTGGTGAAATCGGTGCTGAATTACAATGTAGAATTCTGAGATTCTTGTTTTGAAAAGGGAGGTAAAAGTTTTGAATGCCCCAAAATTAGCAGTAAAAATATTTTAGGAGTTTGTGATGAGAGCCTTTAAGAGCAAGATCCTCCAAATTGATTAAATGGAGAATCAAGAAATGTCTGGAACAAAAGAGAAATGTTTGCTGCAATCGGCCTCTTCAAGGTGAGCAAAAGAGATCTGTGAGAACATCTAAGTGATCCAAAAAAGTGTTAGTACTGGGAGAATGTTAGAGAACAAGTATCAGGTAGGTACGTATCTTGAAGGGTGTGTGTTGTTCTTCTATCCCAGTCCTGGAAATGGTGTTATGAAATTAGCAAAGCTACAGAGTGGGGCAGTGGGGAATGAAGTGAAGGATGTGGTCTACTTATGACTAAACTGTAAGCTGCCTGGGAGACCTCAGCCTGCAAGATTTGTCTGCGAAGAGAGTATAGTATCTTTATAACATTACGAATTGTGAAGGTGAATAGGCAAGATTGTTTTTTGTCTGTTTTTGAATTATCTTTAATGCAAGAACCAGAGGACATAAAATAAGACTAAAAAAAAGCCAGATTCAAGAGCAAAGTTTTTTCACAAAAACATTAATATTCTCGCAAATTAAGCTGCAGGGCTTCTCATCAGAGGATGTTGTAGGTGCTCCAACTTGATGTAGATTTGTGAGGCAACTAGATAAATTTATAAGAGAGAAGTCTAGAGAAATCATAAAGTGAAAAAAATTTTATCTGTGACTTGAAGTCCCTGAACTGCAAACAATGATTGACAGGAAAAATATTTTGGGAAAGTAATGCTACATGTTTTCATTCTTCTGCTTTTTTGTACCTTCTACCTATGAACCCATGTGGAATTTGGAAGCTGTGCTGGAAAGATGGTTGGTTTTTCATGTTACAGATGCTATTATGTTCAGGATATAAACAAATGATACTGAAGACAAAAGACTTTAAATAAGAAATTAGGATGTATTTATGGAGCAAGAAGACTGGGGACTTCAGATCTATCTGTTCCCTGCTAGTAAAAACATCCTGTGTTCATTTGTAGATAAATTATTAAGGTTAATTCACAAACAACTAAATGAAACTTAAAGACCTGTCATTAAAACCTACAGATAAGTTTAAGTGATTGTAGTGATCTCTTATGGCTTAAATTCCTGTGAAAAGGGAGGGTAGGCATGTCAGTGATGTGTAATACCCATGCAAACTTTAAATCGGATATAGAACGGTATGCTTAGGTATTCACAGTCTGTAGCTTGGGCATCTTTTAGAATAAGGAATTAGTGCAGTTGTAGAATAATGCAAGTTGGGAGGGACCTCCAGAAATAATCTAGTCCAGATCCATGCTCAAAGCAGGGTCGGGTTACCGGTTACTTTGAATTTTGTGTTTCTGTAACCTCTCCAGGTAACCTTGCTTGTTCCAGTGCATAAGCGTTTTCATTGTGAATATATTTTTTCCTTATGTGTAATTGGAATTCACTTTGCTCTGACTTCTCTGTTGCCTCTTATCATTTCATCGCTTGCTTTGGAGAAGTCTGGTTCCATCTCCCCAATAATTTCTCTTAAGGCAGTTAAAGCCAGCAATGAGATTAGTCCTTAACTTTGTCCTCTTAGGCTGACAGAATTAGGTTTGTTAACCTTGTCCTCTTGCATCTGAACTGTCGTATTTTCTTATTTTTTGTCATTGAAAACCTAACTTTCAGTTGACCTTTATGTCTGTCATACATATTCAGTTTCCTGAACATTATGCTAGGTAGTCTTCTATTGAACTTTTTCTGAAACTGCTCCAGGATGGCTTTCCAGGAAATTCACTTACTTCAATAGACTGATTGGTTTAGAATTACTGTAGTATCTTTACATTTATCTTATAAAATATCATCTTCAAGTGATGGAAAATGAATAGCATAAAGGCTTAGGTATTTTGTATACCAATGTTTTCAGATTTTAAATGCTGAGTAGAAAAACCTGCAACTGTTACGTGAATGTAGACTTTGTTTTTGTTTTAGCAAAGCATAGCTGATCCTTTGCCAAAGAAAAAAGACTGCTTAGGTAGTTTAGTTAAAATATGCTACTTTCAGTGACTTTCTTTTATGACTGCATCTATTTATAAGCAGTCAGAAATAGATATGCATTAGTATCTCCTCTCTTAAGTAAGTACAAGTATTTTTAATTAAGAAAATAAACTAAGTATTAAAAATGTGTATTTTTCTTATGTTTGGATAAGAAGGCATTTTCCTGTCTTATTTAAGTTTCCCTAAAAATCTTAGATACCCTCTTAAGGGTATCATGTGACATCAAAAGAATTGAGAATATGGAAGCTTTAATACTTCCTTTAGAAAGTAATACGAAATGTAAGGAATCTGGAGTATTCTACAGTTGTCTAAGACATGGTTTGGGTTTATAAAAGTTAGTATAAGGCAAAAGAGGAGAAAAGGAAAGGGTGACATGGTCTAAACATCACTAAGGCAAGCCACCTAAACAGTATTTTCTCAGGTTTGGTGGTGGACTTGTTCTAATGGAAGAGCTGAGCTTAATTTGCCAATATAAAGAAATTAAGAATGATAGTATTTGGGTTTGTGTCCATTCTGCTATGTTTAGTTAAGTCTTGAGGAATCCAAAGTGAGAATGAGTAGCATTTACCAATAATTGCACCGATATCAATTCGAAAGTTGTACTGGCTGACCATGTGAGAAAGAGTTACAGGTAATCTTTGGAGTATACAGTAATACTACAGGTACTATTTGGAGAATAGTTATAAAATTCTTCATATGTTGCTCTTTCCTAAGTGATGTATTATTTGTTCAATACTTTTTTTTTTTTAAGTTTTGGAAGTTGTCTCATACTAGTCAAGGTAGAATGGGAAATTAGCAATCAAAGCAATTTACAACTGGGAGGGAGAGCCAAGAATAAAAATACCCAAGCGCGTGTTACAGGTAAGAAATGCAGAGTTTGGGAAGAACTGAGTTATATAATAAATGTCGCCATAATTCTGTTTCTGGTTATTTGCAGGAATGTCATGCTTTTAAACAAGAGATAAATCATCTCAATAGTGAGAGCCAGTCTGAACAATGGATTGATGGAGATGTGCAGCAAAATGGGTTGAGTGAGTGCAGCACTAACTTACTCTGCTGTAAGTATGCAACTGTGATTAAAGTAGGTATTTTCCTATTTTCATCTCTGTTTGATACCAGAGATTATGGAAGTGTCTATCAGCTTTCTTCTGTTGCGAAAAGAACCTAGAGTCATTATAGTATTATACAGTAATACTGCAGATATGTACTTTTTCTTTGACAGCTTTATTGAGACTTACCTGAAGTATAACTCTCTCAAGTGTATATCTTGTCGTAAGTTAGCAGATGTGTTTGAAGGATAATGGCTTTTGAGAGAGGACTGACTTCTGCTAGAGATAAAACTGCAGCTCTGTTTTGATATGGATCAAGATGATATCAGATTCTTAAATTGGTATTTATTATTTATTCTTTGTGAAGTACAGCTATTGCTTTTTTAGTTATTGTTGTTAACCTGAGAAATATTTTTTACTTTGTTCCCTTCCACATTAAGCAGCAGTGCTTGCTCCATTTTTTCCTCATTTTATTTAGTAATCTTTCAGTTTCTTAGCAAATACTAAGACACTGTTTGTGGTCATATTTCATTTAACTTAAGTAATTAACAGTTAACATAGCATTGCTATGTTTGTATGGTTATAAATGTTAATTTTTTTTTTTCAGGTACTAAAATGCAGCCTGCATGAGCTGCTTTTGTGAGGGTGACTCCTGCAGAATATGAACTGCATGTAATCTGGATTAAGATAAAGTAATTTAACGTCACACAGCAAGGAGTTAAAACACCCCAACTACATTTTTGGAAAAGGCCACTGAAATAGCAATACAGTGTTCTTTCATTGTTCCATGAAAGTTCAGTCCTTCTTTCCAGAGTGTCAATAGGAGACTGGACTGGAGGCTGTTGTCCAATAGCTTGTTTGAACTGATACATGTATTACAGTAAATTGTCTTCATACAATCGTCTGTTGGAATGAGGATTGCTTGCAGACCAATGAATTTTAAACCAATCTTTTGAGATGCGTGGGATAGATCTCTATGTTAGAGTTATTGTCAAAGTGTAGAGGAAGCCTGAGATGACTGATGCTGATAGATGGATGCTCTTGGGAAGTATCTTGGGTGACTGAATTATCAGCCCTGAGACCTGTACCCGTAAAGTATTTGGAATCCTGCACCCATTACTTTAGATTTCCATGATACACATTTCTGTATTTTATCTGCATTGCATTAGTTTTCAGTTTACTGCATCAATAGTTGATACCTTAATCTTGCGTTCAAATTTAATAGTATGACATAAAGTTGTTAAAGGATTTCTTTAACCAAAAGCTTGAGATATGCTTTCTTTTAACCTCATTGGGGTCCAAGGCTTGTCTCTATTGTGCCCATGTTCTCTCCTTCCCACAAACGCACACCTTCATATCTTCGTAGCTCTAGGGAGATGGCAGCTTTTTTTTTCCCCTCCCTTATCTACTACTGCCTTGTGAGCTACTATTGCTAATACATACCTGCTACTGTACCAGAAAGACAGTTTGGAGAGGGTGGAGCTCTTATCAAGTTCATGCACGTTCTCTGGATAGTGTATGTACTTACGTGGCCTGTAAATGCTATATCACGTTCAGTGAATAATAGGATTCTATCATATGGAATATAAATGTTCCACTAAAATAGTTTCCAGATAGTACTGTCTTCTGGCTGACTTCACATTAACCATTTGTGACACTTTCTCTCAATTTATTTAAGTTTTTCTAAATTATGATGTAAAATAGGTTTTCAGAGTAATTGCATATAAAAGTAGAACCATTTCCGTTTTTTTTTTTTAAGAACATGTGGATGTCTTTCATAGATTTTCTGAGTTATGATTATATGCTAAAACAGAAGATTTAAGATATGTTGAAAACAGGCCTTTTAATAAGTTAAGAATCACTGCCGCCTAGTGGAACATTGTAAACCTTGTGTTCTAAAACAAATTAAATTTGGAGAGACTAAGTCTAGAGGTTTTTACGGTTGACACAGAATGAGGCATTCTAAGTAGTAGTAAATCATACTAGATTATTTTTTTGTGGGGGGTGTGGTGGTGGAGGATAGTTTACATTTAAGTTCTTAATTTAAGAAATGCAACATTTTTTTTTCCATTGAGAGTAGAAGACGTGAGATATCCCTGCTGACTTCTAGTATTTGAACACAAAAACCACCTTATAATTAATAGAACATTTACAAACAAAGCAAAGCAAAGGCTGTTCTTTTGAGGCAAATATTGCAAATACTAGTCCTTGCAAGTCCCTCACAGTAATATTGTTTATATACTGCTTGAAAATATGTTAATGATGTTAGTGTGACTGCCCCAGGTGTCTTCTAATCTTCAGACTGGTACTAAGTATGATAATTCAACTAGTTTTTCTGAGAAATTTAAACACAATTTAATGTTTGACTAGATGTTACTGCTTTAGTTGAGAGACATTATTTTAAATTTTTGAATGAAAACAAAAAGCTGGGTTTTACAGAAGCAGAAAATATGTTCCAAACGCCAGTAACTGACCATAATTGTTTCCTTCCTGCTGAGAGTGGAGGCATCGTTTTTTTGTTCTTGTTTGTGGTTGGATTTTTTTTTTTTTTAAACAATGAAGCATTCTTTTGTCCTGAGCAAACAGATTTTTTTTTCCTTAACGTGCTGTATTGATACAATGAGAGCAGATGCAGCACTTACTTAACTTGGAGAGGAGAATCTGCAACACTGTGGTATGGGAGTGTCAAGTCAGTGAAGCTAAGGGTGAATTTAAGACACCTTGTAATTTTCCAGTAAATCTATTTTTGTACTATGACTAATTTAAAAATTCATTTTGTTAATTTATTGCTTGTTCTCACTTTTCATACAGGTGTTTACTGCAGATTCTGGGTTTTGCACTGATTTTCAGTATTAAAACTTTAATTGATATGTTTCTGGATTGAATTAATGATGATGAAAACAAGGGAAGACACTAGTGACAATCACTTAAGTCTTCTATACTGTACGTGTGCAATAAAATTTCCTTGAATTCTTCATCAATTTTAAGGGATGGCTGTGTTTGTTTTTTTTTTGGTGTTTTTTTAAAGTCCAAGCTTGATGTGAAGACTTCAGAAATTGTTTATTAATTATTAGAAACCTCCACTATATTTCTTGTCTTAATTGCTTTAGGTATTCAGATGCTATCTCTACTTAGTTAAATGTCACTTGAACATGCCTTTTTTGTGTGTTTATACAGATAGCATTGATCATGTAATTACATTACTTCTTGAGGCGGCAGAATGGCAGAAATGGCAGCAGAAATAGCTAAATGGAGATAGGAGAAGAGAAAATGGAATAATGAATTTGTAAATATAATAAACAGGCATTTGAGTGAACTCAGTTATTTGTGGGTGTAATAAAATATGGGATATAATCAGTATGGAAATAGCATTTCATATTCAAGCCTGCTTTTCCAGCCTCCTGCTCTTTCATGGTTTTACCAGCTAAGGATTCTGTGAGATAGTTAATATTTTTTAAATTTAATTTAGACAGTTTAGGAGCACTTATGAAGTGCATTTTAATGAGGAGATTGTACATACAGATCTTGAATGAAAAATGTATCTTGTAGTTATTTCAAAAACCTGTAAGACCATATTTTAATTCACTTTGCAGAGTGTCAGCTCTACCTTTTTGGTGTAGTGGTCACCACAGATTCCTTTTATTTATTTATTTTTATGTCCAGGTTGCTATGATGGTGAGTTCTTTTGGAAAGCCAGGATTTGGACTGTTGCAGGACAACTAAATTACTGGGTTAACATACAGTTAATCCACAGAACCTTAATGTTTATATGTTTTTGGTTTAAATCCTCTTTCAATCTGTTGAACACTGACAGGACTGATGACCCTAAGTATGGGATGCACTTTGTTAAAACTGCTCAATTTTTGTTTTACTTGTGCTGATAGTATAACAGTGAATGGTGTAAATCACTGCAAATGAACTTTGGAGTATTGTTTCCCTTCAAAAGATGTATCTTCATTGGATCTTGTCATAGCCCAGCACAGGATCTTCTATGCTGAATTAAAAACATAATTTCCATTAGCTTTTCATTATTCACTATTAACTGTAGTAAGAAGTTTATCAGAAAAAAAATGTGCTTGAAACTAGTAACTTGTTTGTGACATTTTATCTATAGGTGGTACTGTTGCATAAATAATAATGAAATATATTTGAACTTCCTGATAAAATGGATACTAAAAACATGTAGGCAAGACAGTTGTCACTTAGGATGATTTTATTCATAAGATTAAAAAGTGTTAACATTCATATATCGCCTATTTACTTTTCTTCCTTAAACTGTTAGTAGGCAATTATTTGTATCCAGGAATTTAAATATTTTATAACTTTTTGTGTTGTACAAAATCATAGAATGGCTCTAGATGGCTCGGGTTGGAAAGGACCTCAAAGATCATCTAGTTCCAACCCCCCTGCCATAGGCAAGGATGCCACCCACTGGATCAGGTTTCTCAGGGCCTCATCTAACCTGGTCTTAAACACCTCCAGGGATATGGGGCATCCATATCCTCTCTGGGCAACCTGTTCCAGTGCTTCTCCAACCTCTGAGTAAAGAATTTATTCCTAGTATTTAATCTAAGTATCCCCTTTTTTTAGTTTAAAGCCATTACTTGTTCTGTCACTATACTCCCTGACAAAGTCCCTCCACAGCTTTCCTGTAGGCCCCCTTTAGGTACTGTAAGGACGCTGTGAGGTCTCCCTGGAGCCTTCTCTTCTCCAGGCTTAACAACTCCAACTCTCTCAGCCTGTCTTTGCAGGAGAGGTGCTCCAGCCCCTTGATCATCTTCTTGGTCCTCCTCTGGACCTGATCTAATACATCCATGTCCTTCTTGTGCTGCGGGTACCAGAGCTATAAAAATGGCCAAAAGCATTGTGTTGAATCATTTCAAAAGGACAAAAGCTTTTGCATATAAAGCATTGTGGCTATTAGACCACTCAGCTATCCTAAGTCTTATGCACGTGTTTATGCATGCATTTTATGCCACGAAAGGGCTTCAGAATGGCACATAAAAGATTTCTGTTTTCTGAAGGAAATAGGTCATTTCTGCCTTTACAATAGGAAACGCAGTCTTTTTCTTTTCCACTTTGCAGACGTCATATGTGAGGGAATGAGATTTGAGGGTTGATATTTGGCTGGACAGGGCACTCAGGAAAGTAAAGATAGGACATAGTGTTTCAAAGTACTGAATTTCTCAGATGGGATGCTGTCAGTCATGTTTTTACAGCGTGGTGCTCGGTGCTACTAACTTTTCTCTAGGTTAGCAAGTATCCGCATAGAATTCAGCAGCTACTCCTTTGAAAGATTTAAAGAAGTTCTACTTTTGAAATGCATCCAGACTGGCTTGCTTTGTCACAGCAATAATAAAACAGCTATAAACCACCCCAACTCAGAGTTTGAAAGTTTACTTTTTTGCTTTCTAATTTTAAGATGATGACACTAAGCAAATGAAATTTAGAAAAAAAAAAAAAAAAAAGAAAAGCTACATACCTAGGTCTGGAGCATAAGCAGAACATAGTTCTAGATAAACTTAATGCTAATTCCCTTTTTATTTATCAATAGCACAAAAAGGTGGTGCTTTTTTTTTTTTTGCCTATTTCAAGCCTCTGGTCTGAAACTAGATGTGACATAAATGGTGATGTATGGTTCACATCAGTGGTTGAAAGCAAGCAGAGGGGTGCAACCACGTTACTGTTTCATCCTGTTTTCATAATGCAGTCCCACTTTCATCTTCCAATATGTTAACTGTAGCATATTCTCATTTGTACTCTACGCCCACAGCATCTGAATATGACTTTTGTTCATTGTTCATCACGGAAAGCAATGTTCTAACGTTGAACATCTGGAGGAATAGTTTTGTGATGAAGAAAGGAAAATGAGTGCAGAGATCATAAATCAGAAGTGAACGTAGAGCTCTGTGTAGTATGTTGTAAAGGTGTCCATAGGTTATGTCAGCTGCCAGTAAAGTGGAATAGTATATTGAAAGGATCTTGCTTTTTACCTCCAGCAAGATCAACAGTGTTCTTCATTCCCTTATTGTGGTCAATGACAGCTAACCTTTCTGATGTTTGGCATGGGTGTTTGATTGTTTTTTCTTTTTTTTAAATAAACCAGAACTGTTAACTCTTGTTGGTTCCAGCCAAGTTTATCAGTGCTCAAATGGGGCCTTACTGCTTTTTGTCTTCACTGAACAGCTGAGCGGTTAATTGGAACTTAAGAAAAAAGTCAGCTTTTGGTAAAATACCAATGCATATTGTCTTAAAAGCATGCTACAGCTGTCAGTTCATGATTCAGTGATATTGGGAAAACCACAATGACTTAATGAAGTTATTAAGTAGGTAGGGTTTGAAATTCGTGAAGACATTTATAGTTTGGAGCTCAAAACGGCCGTACCAAGTCTTATCAGAAGTTTGTCTAAACCAATATTTTTTCTCCAACAAGAAAATCAGTAAGATTAATGGTCATCGATGGTTTCAATGGTTGCTTACATAGTTATTGTCATACTTCTTGAGAACAGTGTGGTTAGTTACTTCCCCTGAATAGTCTGCTAGCATTTAGAATTTATAGCACAGTGACTTTATTGGCCAAAAGTGGTATCTGTGCTTAAGATTCCATAAGGACTGTCTCGTGTAATAAGGTTGAACTTGTGGTCTTTGTAAGTAGAATACATGCATATCACTAAAAACAATGTAAAGTTAGCCTTTCTACTTTCAGAGAGCATCGCTCCTGTACCATACATGACAAAATTTGGCATATTCTGTTAAAATAATGGTTATAGGGAATATTGTGTTTTGTTTTGATTTTTTTTTTTTTCAATTTAGTTGATCTTGCCCTGTCTCCACTTCTGCTTCAAAGAGAAGAAATCCATGTGTAAATGGGTTTAAGTTGGCAGCAAAGAGCGGACACCCTCTGTTGGTATGTACATTTGCATCCTGACTTGTCCATTTTGCTACTATCTCTGAATGAGATCTACTATAGCATACATGTGAACCTTCCCTACAAACACAAAAGGGCTTTTTCATTTCGTTTTAGCACTGTTCATATAATAAATCATTTTAATGATTAACTAGTCAAGAATATTTTCAAGAAGCAAAGGCTATGGAATGAAATTATGTTATTTTAGGGACTTTCATTGCCAACCTGTTGGACCTTTTATAATTTTCAGAATTTTGAGTATTTCTTTTTAATCTCACTGGAGTGAAATATTGCAAGTGTGGGAGAGTATCTTTTGTATTAGCTGTTCTTACTATCTGTTTGCATGTAGTCTGACAGTCCTTTGTTACAGGAGACTTAGTAGTAGCTCCACTGTTAATTTGCAGAGTAATACCATTTGTGGTAGCAGGTGTGGAAATGCTTCATATCACCAGATGATTTCATAAGAATAAAATCCCCACCTTTGACTATGTTTGCAAAGACAATTGCTCTCTATGACTTTCCTCCAGCAAAAGACAAAGGCTATGGGAGTTGTTTTTCATACAAGATGCGAATCTTGGAGAAACCTGCACACACGCACACAAAAGTAGCGTAATTTTAAAGCTTATGCTATATTTGAAATATTTGTGGAAAAATCAATTTTGTTCCTTTTTAAAATGCAAGTATCTAACCCAGTAGGCTTTCTGTGTGCTGAATTTTTGAAAGCAAAAGTACGCTAGTGCTTTTGGTTTCAGATGTTAAAGCGCTTCTGTCTCTTGTTTAGTAAATGTAAAAACTTGCAGTAAAACAGAGCTTGGACAGGATACAAGATCACATATGGGATTTTTCTTTTCCCCTTTCAGAGCATTTTTGAGCCCCCGCACACTGGAAAGCCTAGTCAGGAAGGCGGAGAAGGAGGAGACAAAAGTATTTTTGT
The DNA here is from genome assembly GCF_047663525.1 of Anas platyrhynchos. NCBI lineage: Eukaryota > Metazoa > Chordata > Aves > Anseriformes > Anatidae > Anas > Anas platyrhynchos. Next base: position 14,310,139 of record NC_092604.1, read on the forward strand.
GGCCATGATATAAATACTACATTTTAAAGAAATTACATCATAAAAATTGCTTTCCACCTCAGTATCTCTAAGGGCTATTAACAGAAGCAACTCCAGACCTAGAAATACTTTGCAGTCTGCTAGTGCTCAAAATACAAGTTTGTTTTATCAGGACACAAGATAAAGGACATTTTTTCTTGATTAGTTTAACTGAAGAGATTCTGGTGTTATCTGAAACACAGTTATTGATTGATTTCACACGTGTCCATGCAATGGTGTGAAAAATTGCTGCTGTTTGTTCTGTAAGGCCTTTTAGGGTGATAAGTGCAGCAAAGACCTTGCTTTTCTCAATGAAGTAAAATAAGGGGTTACTTTTATTCTCATCTGCGCTTTTTTTTTTCCCCAGCATTTTCCTGTTTGTGTGATTGAAGTATATTAGGAAAGGATAAGGATATGAAGAGAGATGTGGTGATAGCCCTAGTTGTATATTTGAGTACCTGCAGACTGTAATTTGTATGCATTTTGCTAAAAGGGTACATATACAGGAGCCTGTGGCAGTGGTTACCATGGGGTATGCTGTGTGAAATGATTGTTTTCTCATTGTGAAGTGAATCAGTGTTTGAGCTGACTTGGTAATTCTGTGAGCAGTTCCTTTTTTGTGTGCATACTTAAACATACATGAATAATACTGCTCATAGTATGTGTGTGCATGCTGTGTATGAAACATTCTCAGCAGCTGTCTGCTAGCAGTATGTTTGAAGTATGTGTAAACTTTATGCAACACTACCAGTTCTTCATGTAGTTAAACAGGACTACAGAGTTATCTGTACTTTAATCTGTCCCTAAGATTTTAATCAGTCCCTAACAGCTGATTTAGATGTTATAGTAAAATAGTCAGTTCATTTTGCTTTCACCTCGCGGTATCATACTGATTTAAATTGGGGGAAAAGTTCTTTCTTTTGATGGGACAGGTGCTGGAATTCAGCAGTCTCTTCTGCACAGTCCTGTGAGTGTTAGCTTTTAATATATATATTAATATATATACACACACACACACATCTTAACAAGTTTTCACTGAAGGTTCCATTAGGTGCTCAGATCTGAATCATGCAAGACATCCATCGCCTACATAACAAAACGAGGGGCAGATCCTCTGCTGAGACCTCCTCTATATAATGAGGAATGGATCGTGTTGAACACTAACTTTGGGAAGGCTTCTAAACATCTACTGCTGTCCCCTTATTCAGTTAATCATCCATTTCATTGTAGTCCCAAGAATCTGTTAATGTATACCTATAAAATTGTTTATAAGGTAAAAGTAGTTTTAGATTTGAGAATGTATAAACTCTCATTCACGATGCAATGTACATAAACTTCAAATGTATCATTATGATACATCTGACAAAATTTTCAGGATAAGAGTGCAATGTGGTATTGAATTTTTTACTGAATGTCTTTGGCAAGTACTGTGCCATTGTGCTGTCACTAGGACAATAATGTAAGGGCAGCTTTAGCTTATTAAGCTAGTAATGAGTATGAATGTGTGCAAAATGCACTAAACATAGTGTCTATATTTTGACTGTGATTAAGAGTAGAATTTAAATTTGGTGCTGACTTTTACTTCATGTCATATAAATATAAAGAATGCACGTCTTGAAACAGCATCTTCTGTTTCAAGAAGAACCAGTGAATCAATTGCAAAGTTTTATTGTGGTAAGAGGCCCACTGTGAGGGAGGGGCCTGATTTATCCATTGGTGGCAGTTCTCTGAGTGACATAAAGCTGCCTAAGGGAATTTCTGAATTAGCCAACATTATGGTCACATTCTATGTGTTGTTTTTTGTTTTTTTTTTTTGCTACATAGATCTGGAAATAAAGTTGCTTGTGATTCCTTTCACTTCCTCTTACATAAAATTTTGAACAAAGGGAATGTTGTGCATGGAAGTATACGTTTTTGTTATCTGATAAGAGATTTTTATTTAGAAGTGTTTGTGTGTAATTCTTTTGAGTACACTTTTAATTTAATCTGAATTCAAAGTCTGTAGTTACATCAGTTGCTGTCATTTTAGTTGTGCCTGTTTATATATATATATATACCAGTTGTGTTTTTTCTGATGGAGATGCAACTTAATTAATGAACTCATACATCCTCTGTCTACATGGCAAGTATCCTTTAAAGCATAGTAGTTAAAATACATCAAAAAAATGAAGTTAGATTTCCTGGTATCAGGGAGATGATTCTTTGCTGAATACTCAGGACTATCATGTCCTGTAATTATTTGTGCTTTATTTGAAGATTGGTTGGTTCTTTTATTTAATAATGTTACTATTTGTTACTATTATTATTATGTTAAATATGTTACTATTATGACCAAAAGGCTGTTAATTCAGAACTGAATATGGTTTTGTTTTAAATGTTCATTAAACACTTCGTATTTCTGCAGCAACTTAGCTGGAACAGATCGTTTATTTCAAGTAGATAGAGGTAGCTTCTTTGTGATACTGCATACTCTTTTTTTCCATCCAGTCTTTGGTTTCTGAAGGAAGCTTAAGGCGATATATGTGAAGTCATAAGCTAATTTGGAAATGTACCTGTCTGCTTAAGACAGTTTGAAAAAGTCTCATTTCAGACAATGTTGTTGCTGGATTAGCCAAGATATTTGAGATTCATCCTTCCAACTACAGACAACGATGTTGGCATGTTCTGTTCTTTGGGACTTGACTAAGATGCTTTCAGGCACACCTGTCTGTAAATATTAGTGGAGGTCTGAGCAGCTGCAAATATAATTTCTGTATTACTCTCATACAGTACACTGTATCACCAATTATGAGAGTATTTCATACACTTAAAAAAAAAAAAAAAAAAATGGTGAGCAGAGAATTGTGAGGAAGCACCATTTCTTCAGTCAGTTAATAGCTTCAGTTTCTCATCTAAAGGTATATTGTGGTATCCTGCAGTTTCTGGATGAATACTTACAGTCCTTTACATTTGCTACCTGAAACATAAAAGACAATCTATTTATATTATAAATTAAGTTATTAATAAACTTAAGTTTATATTGTTTCTAAGGAATCTTTTCATTTAGAAATAAGTGTGTTTGCTTTACAGGAATTCTGCTTTTATCATGTTGTCTTACCAGTGCTGGCTGAGCTGAAACTTCTGGCTTCCTGGGGAGAGCATGTATAAAAGGAATGACTTCATGGCCAATGTGATGGTCACCTCTGCCACTCCAGAGGTAAAATTCACTGGTGTTTTTTTGTTTTGTTTTGGTGTTTTGTTTTTTTTTTTTGTCTTCAATCAAAATTGGAAGTGTTGGTTTGTTTCAGGTTTCAGAGAAACCATTTCCTCTGTCAGTCATTTCAGTCATGTTTCTTACAAACAGCATAGTAACAGTGACAACAAAGTAATTTGAGTGTCCCCCCTAAAAAAAAAAAAAAAAAGTGTTCCATGTGATGTGCTGCGTACAGCTAACAGCCTGTGTTTGCAGGTCCAGGAGAGACAACTGAAAACTGCTTGGTAATTAGCTACCCTACTGAATTTTTCTTTTTTACCCTGTAAAGCACATGTTTTAAATGTATGAAACTTGTTCTGAAACATTTCCTGTTTCTACACTTTTTAAGCTAGAGACTAATTCTACATATGTGTTAAAGGTTTGGGTGCACCGTAGATTTATAAAGGATCATATTCATACACCTTTATATATTTTCTCTTTTCCTTTTTCAGATTTATCAAACTTGTGAAGCCCCTTTTTTAGTTTTTCATTGCCAGCTTATGTTTTTGTTTTACCATCTTGAGTAAACAAAGTGAAGATAAACAGTCATCAACAAATTGTCACCTCATTGTTTGTTATCTTTTCAAGGCTGCTGAATATATAATAATACTTGCTTACCTAGATGTACTTCTCTGCTGATTTACATATTATTAACGTTTCTACCTCTAATCAGCTGCTCTGCCTCCTGTCTTGTAAATAATTATTTATCATTGCAAGTATAGTCTCTGTAGTAAGGTTGCATGATTTCTTTAAAGGCTTTGGAATCAGGAACCATGGAAGTACTTTTGGAAGTTCAACAAGATTGTATTAACCATTTTCTTTGCCATTTCCATTTCTCTCAGTATCACCACGTCTGTTGATACTGAGGTAGTGCTGCTCATTCTAAATGTTATCTTGACAGTTTACTAATACAGATACCTAACTGTGTTTCTACTAATTCCCCTTTATACACTACTTAGATTTACCCATTACCAATGTCAGGCTTCCTAATCAGTAGTTCTCCAGATACTTTGGAGGAGAAAGGGAAGAAAACAAACGAAAAACAGCATCACATTTACCAGTTCCTAGTTCTTTGTTACCAAGTCAGTTTTAAGTGAGATTTACATGCCACAATTAGTCGTTCATCTTTGTTTGACAGCTGTGTTCTAACAAACAAATAACTTAAGTGAGGTAAGGACTTAAGATTTTACATGCATGTATGTGTTTAATATGTAGTTTTAAGAAATAGGGGGGAAAAAAAAAGATGGTGTTACTATTATTAAATGACATTGTTCCTGAAGAAAGGAATTGCTATTTTTTCATCCATAACAATAATAAGGAACATGATTTGAATCTGCCTAATCTTTACCTGGCGGATTTAATTTAAACACTTCCTTTGAATATGAATCTTCAAAATCCCAATAAGATTCCTTTCATGAGACAACTCTTTAGTCTATAATTTAAAAAATAGCTTTCTAAAATGTGGAATTTCAGAGCTAAAATTGTACGTCACCATAGTTTTTGTAGAACAGTTTTCTGAAATGTGTTAGAAATATTCACAAACTGTGCTAAATTAAGCTTAATAATGTAGAAGTATGCAGCTTTTTTGAAGGTTCACAATTTTTCTTGTTATTTCTTAATCAGATGTGAGTTTCATCAATCTGCAGATGTGTACTTTTTTTTGTTGTTGTAGGGTAGTAGCAGCTCAGATTCCCTGGAAGGGCGAAGTTCAGATTATGCCAATAAAAGCTATGATGCAGTTGTATTTGATGTATTGAAAGTAACTCCTGAGGAGTTTGCTGTAAGTAGAAATATTAATTTTGCATTTATGCTTGTATTCTATTCATGACTTGCGGAATATAAAAAAAAAATAAAAAAATCTGATTATATAAACTATAACAAAATAAACATCTCAGGACTTAATCATTTAGTGCTGAGCTGACATAGCATATTTGGTTTTCCGCTTAAAGCCATTTGATTTTTTTTCCCCAGTATTTTAGAAAACAATGTATTAGGTAATAATACATAATATTAGGTACGTGCAATTCTATTGATTTTTTTTTCATTGAAATCACAGGATAACAGCTGTTGAACCTAGTTCAGTATTTCATTAACATTCTGTTTTTCAAAGTGATGTTTCATTTGTTTCAAATGAGATCCTACCTATAATACCTTATTCATAAAAAAGGTCTGCAGATGTGGCTATGTTATTCTTTTAATTTTGTCACTTTGGAAAAAATTCTGATGAGTTACTATATTCTGTTCTTTAACAATAATGCAGAATACACAGATGAGAGCTGCTGTTAGGTAGAAATAATGACGTTGCCACTCAGGATGGTGACATTTTTGCGTGTGGTATGTCCCTATGTGGAAGATCCCTTCCAATCCCTAACATTCTGTGATATCAGCTTGGACAGGGGTGGCCTGATTTTGGACTGATTGGTTATGTTCTGTGGAGGAAATACTACAGTTTGGTTTGAAGTTACTGAAGTGTCACATCAAGCAGATGTAAATACATGATTGTTAGCTCTTTATATTACATTATTTAAAATTTGCTTTTTATTGCAGAGCCAGATTACATTAATGGATATGCCAGTATTTAAAGCTATACAGCCTGAGGTAGGTTTTTTTGTTTGTTTTTTTTTTTTTAACTGTTTGCATCTTTGGAATTTCAGTACCTGTGGTTATGTAACCATGTAATTAAGGGTGTTTCATTCTAAAATGCTCAACTTCTTGCAGTTCACTAATACTCTTCTAGGCTTGTTCCTTGTTAGCACTGTGAGTCTGTAACTGAGCCTGATTTACTTTGATTTGCCAGATGCCTTAAAAGGAGATGACTGTGCTTTTCTGCAAGTCTTTATGTCCTGCTTTGTGCAAGAGTTTATTCTGGATAAATATATAACGTGTGAAAAGTGACTGCTCTCTTTTCTGCTCCCATCAGTTCACATTAGATTTCAGTGCTTGACTTATGCCTCTAGTTATAACCTGTATTTTAGGCTGCATCAGCCATTCATTTTCATTGAACTGGTGCCTTGGATTGGTTTTAGTAAAATGTGATAGATGCTTTTATCAATTCTTTTATATTTTTATTGTTTTTAAACATTACTGACTTTGGATGCAATTTTTGATGTTTTTCCTAGGAGTTAGCCAGCTGTGGGTGGAATAAGAAAGAAAAACATATCCTCGCTCCAAATATTGTTGCCTTCACTAGGAGGTTTAACCAGGTAAATGATTTGATGAATGTGTTGAACAGGTACTGTTGTTTTTAAGTACAAAGTGAAATAGAACTACTCCTATGAATATATTTATAAATTAGAATTAAGATTTTTAAATGACAGTTCTTCTCAGTTGCTTTATCCACATTTTTTTCTGTTGTACCACTACACTGTAAGTTCCTAACAATTTTTGCTGGTGTCATTGTAGAAAATTAGCAATTCTTTTCCTTCTTTTTCTGTGTTCCATCTGTTTCTACAGTTATTTTAGTGTCACCTCACTTCTGTACTTACTACTTATGTCAGTGCTAATGCTTTGGGGTAATATTCAAATGAAAACTTAGGGGATCAGACCTCTTTTATTTTCCTACTCTGTTTTTTCCATTGAACATCATGAAACTATTTAATCATGTTTGTTGTTTTTTTTTTGTAAATAAATTCAGTTGCATCTCTTTACTTTATAGGTCAGTTTTTGGGTTGTACGAGAAATATTAACAACACAGACCTTAAAAATAAGGGCAGAAATACTGAGCCATTTTGTGAAAATTGCTAAAGTAAGTGCATATTTATTGTACTGTCATTTAAAATGTTATTTCCTTTTATTTGCTTCTACACTACTCCTATGAACCATCTTTGGATTACATAGGGTAACATTCTGGGTATTTTTAGTACATCTGCTATGTTGTACGACATGAATAAGACAAAGCTATGGTATCAATTATTTCTATTTTGTTTAAAAACAAAACAACAACAAAAAAACACATACCCAGTTCATTGTGAATTATCTTGCATTTTTGCATAACAAAGTTAAAAACGGTTTCTTGTTGCCGGCCAACTACATGTAGCCAATGCTGAACATGGTTGTAAACTGTTCTGTTTTCTCTCCCCCCATTCAAATGTATGTTTTTATGAGAAGAAATCTTGCTTCCAAAACAGCTATTGTGTGACCTCATTACTATTTGTAAAATAGAGTTGTTCAGAGTTATAAATCATAGAAAAACATATAATCATAGAAAACAACTCACAGTTTGAGAACTATTCTTGTCATTCTTAACATTTAAAAATATATATATTTATTTTAAGAAGTATTTTTCTGTTTCGTGACCTATGCTTATTCTGTTGTGTATGAATACTCTGAGACTTTCTGATATTAGTAAGAAGATGGCAGATAGATCAAAGACCTGAGTACTAATCTTGTGTATGTGAAATAGCTTGTGAGTGGTGGTGGTGGGATATGTAGATTAGAATAATATTTTCCATTTAATACAAAACCAATTTTTCTTGTATTATGAGTATTTTCAGTGAGTTTACATAGCAGTTTTGTGCTTATGCAGAAGAGAATGTACCTAAACAAGTTCCTGGCACAAATTCATAGTCCAAGTACTAGGAGATTGGTCAACTTGGAGACACTGGGTTATTCTTAGAGGAGTTTTCATATCCTATGCAAAATGAAAAGCACTGCCCTCTTATTTTTCTTTCTTCTCCCTCGGTAGAATCACGAACCTTCCTCAGATGCTCCTGAGCAATGAATCCATCCATCATTCAAGGACGAATTTTACATCCAGCCTCTTTCTAAAATTTACAAACTGCGTGGGCAGCAGTTTTCATTTTACTATATTCTGGACCTATAGGAAAATTTAACTAAGCCAACCTTTTCTTTTTTTTTTTTTTTTTTCCAGAAGCTTCTAGACCTCAATAACCTTCATTCTCTTATGTCTGTGGTGTCAGCACTGCAAAGCGCACCTATCTTCAGACTGACCAAAACCTGGGCTGTAAGTTATCCCTTGACCATTGTCTCTTCTTTCTCGTTTGAATTCTGAGGCTTTCTTAATTTTCAGTATTGACGAATTATGTGCCCTGGGAGATGATTCTTTACATTCTTGCTGTTGAGGCACTGTCACAACAGCAGTAGTAATTTGGTATGTGGCTTTTGAAAGCAGAGATTAAATGACTGCATATCTTTTAAACAATCTGCTTTCCTGAAAAAGTTTCCTGTTTTCCTGTCTGTTTGAGAAGCTACTAATTATACACTTGAGAGGACTTCAGTTGATAAATAATCTCAGCAGGCCCTTGCACGAGAGTGTATCTCAGTATCCCATTATCCAAATCATTGTGTCATTAATATATTGGGTAATAGGAGAGGGAAAAAAAGATATTACTAGTCTAGAAACATTAATTCTGTGATTATTGTACAGTGTGTTTCAATTTTTCATTTATATTGGAAATGCAAAGCATTATTAATTTCATCTTCAGAAATTCAATCCCTTGATGGCAGAATTTATCACTTAAATTTACTACGTTTTTACTGTTTCTAGAAAGTAGAAAACACAATTACAATGTAGTTGTACTGTATGTAATACTTAAATATACGGAGGCTTAGGTAATTCTCAATTTCAAATTTCACTCAACATGGACCACATGAACTGTTTGAAACTTATTCATAAAGATGGCTATACTTAACTTTCACCCAAGTTCATTATCATGCCTTAAAATGCCAAATTTTTTATGGTTTGGATGCTCAGAATTAGGATCTAGTCTAATGAAAATATTTGTGCCTGCTGTTCTGAGCAGCTTGATAAAGTTTGAACTTAAACAGGGAAAATCACTCATATGAAATCAAGCGTGTGAATAATTAATTTCAGGACTAAGACCTAAATAAATTTTAAGAAGTCATGTAACAAAATGTAGTGTATTGCACTTACTACAATGATAGTTGAGAGCAACTACTAATGTATTTCAGGAACTTAATTTGACATTAAAAAAGCAATACTAAAATATGACGTGCAGAGTTTAATTTAGAATTCTAAACATTACTCTGTAACTTTAAATGTGTAGAACATTTCCATACAAAATGAGAAACGTTTTTCTAAATATTATTACTGATCCTTTAAAAAGCTACTGCCTTTTAAGTGGTTTTTGCTGCAGCTCTCAAAATGTTTATTTCACTACCATAAAGATGTTGTTTTCCAAGATTTAGAAACAAAATAACCTTTACTCAATTCTTTTCTAAAGTCTTTGGTGATATAGAACCCACAGGAATTATTTTTATTTCAGCTACAAAAGGTAAAATTACACAATGACACAGTTCATCAGCTTGAAAATTGTATTTGCTTTTTATTAAACTGTTCATTAAATTGTTTTAAATGCAAACCCAGGTGATACCCACTTGGATCAATATCATCCATTTGGAGACAGCCCCTGTCCCAAATCTAAGACTTTATAGTCACCAGTAGTTATAAAGTACAATACAATGCAGAGTTAGAACTCAAATTCAATAAGATTTTTAGCAATTCTGGTAAACTATGAAGACACTGTTGACTTCTGAGGAAAAAATGTATGTTAGAAATTTAGTATTGCAGAGGTTATTCAAAACTGTGATGTAGTGATATGTGGATCCTTGATGGTAATCAAAAATAATAACCATATTTGTTCATAACTCAGGGTTTAAGATTTTTTTTTTAATTAACAGGTAGCACTTTTTCAAACATTATGCTGCTTTGGGTGGTAATGAATTGAATTTTAATTTGACTATGCTTTCCTTTACTGTGAATGATTTGAATAAATTAGTATTTGTTGTTGTCTTTATACGGATTCTTCATTTGAAATTTGTATGATATTCTTTTTTTTTCTGCGTAGCTTTTGAATCGCAAAGACAAGGCCACCTTTGAGAAGTTAGACTATTTACTGTCTAAAGAAGATAATTATAAAAGAACACGAGAGTACATCAGAAGCCTAAAAATGGTTCCTACTATTCCATACTTAGGTGAGTGGAAACATTTAGATTATTTATGTGTTGCTCTTTTTGACTGATAACCACTAATATACGATGTTTTGATACTGTGTTTATAAAAAATAGATCTGATGGAGATTTTTAAACTGTATACTGACTAAGATCTGTCTGGCTTGTAGAAGTTTTATGCAATACTAACATCTGGAACTTTGAAGTATGTCTCTGTTTACTGTGTGTTTGAGGTCATCAGAATTTGCAAGAGTGTTGTGTTTCAGAAATGTCTTAGTACAGCATGATATAAGTCCTCATTCCTGTAGCTGTCTTTTTTTTCACTGCACTGTTTTTTAAGATACATAATTTTATCTCTAAGCGGTGGTACTTTTGTGTCAGTTTCACATAAATATGTTGAAAAGAGAAACAAACTGCAAAGTCATTTTACTTGACTGATTTGTCTTTTCAGTAATTCCCTTTTATTCTTCATGTGGACACACTATCATTATTTCCCTAGCACTCTTTCAACTTGCAGTTCTTGCCCGTTATTGAACTGTGCTAGCTTTCCTTAAGAGCACTCTAAAAACACAGATTACTGTTAAACAGAGATGTGCATTGTACTGGAATGTCTTCCCATTGATGTTTTTTTAAAGTAAGAAGTTAATGTAATTTATTTACTTTAAATTAATCTATTTTACCATATAATCTTATATATTTACTTATAACACATATTTAACTATGTGTTTTGAATGCAATTATATATTATAACTGAAACAATCAGGTAATTTACTGTAATTTTTTCTAGTACCCAAGAAAGACAAATATAATTCTTTTTGTACAGCTGTCTATGTACACAAAGCATGGTCCTGGTGAAGTTCTAAACATTCAACAAATATAACTTCCAGAAAAAAAATGTGTTTAAAAAAATCAAACTACATCTGAAATTGCCATGCATTAATGATTTGTGCTGGATATCTGTGATGGTAAAATTTTATGATCAACAAAATGCACCATAAAGAAATGTCTTAAATATTTTTAAACTATTGGTATAACCATGAACTCCACTTCTAATGCAAATTTTTCCTCATCTAACATCATTCTGCCTTTGTGCTTTAGCCTCACAAACTCCACAGAATCAAATTTAAAGTAGGTCTTTCCCTAGAGTATTATTTTTCCATTACTATTATTCATGACACAGGAATTTCAGTTAATGATCTACAGTTACAGATACATGTGAAAAAGAAAACTCAAGTATTCTAATAATGATACATGATAGTTCTTAGAGAGCCATGTTGTATTCAGACAAGGCTTGTCATGATTCTAGTGCTTCTTAACCAACATGAGCAAATAAATACAGCCCTCTGAAGTGCTGTGAGTATAAGGAAAGTTGTATTTACTTTTCCATACACTTTATTTATAGTCTCAAAGTATTCAAGGGACTACAGAAAATAAACTTGTGGATGATATGTAAGAACTCAAAATAGCTTGCAGTAGGATTTTTTTTTTGTTTGGTGTTTTTTTGTTGTTTTTTTTTTTTTTTGAATCTTCATTCCTTCATTTTTTTCTGTGTTGGTTTAGTATATATGCTTTGGAATAAATCCATTATGCCTGATATTGTGTTTATTTTAAATTAAAAAAAAAAACAAGGGGGGTATTGATTTCCACCCCATCCCAAAATCAAGAGGTATAGATCCACAAAGAAAAGATCCTTTCCAAATTGCCATTTGCAGTGGTACTTTTGTTCTTACCAACAGACTGTTAGAGAAGAAAACATGCACCAAGCATGTTTTTATTTAATAAATATGTGGTCATGGACAGCCTGACTTAAAAGCTGAAAGGACAGTTATTTAGGTTAGGACTTAGAGGAGATGAACAATTGCTGGGAATATTTTGGTGTATTGTATTTATAAAGAAGACTTGTATAAGTTCAGGTCTTTAAAATATTAATGCTTTCATGTAATATTTCTATTTAGCCATCCTGACAGTCTATCAAGCTATCTTCATCTTTCTTTGATGACGGAAAGAACTTTGAATTCATATGTGATTTCATCTTAGTTCAAGTTATAATCATAAAACGCTGCCTGTTTGTACAAACCTTCTCTTCCAGATCTATTTGTGTATTCCTTTTTTTTCTAAGCTTTTTTTTTTTTTTTCATAGATCCAAAAAGTTTATGTATTGGGTATTTGACTACAACAAAGCAGAACTCTGTAAAGACGTATTATCTTCTTCAGGCATATAGTTTAACAGCCTTCTGTCTCAAAGTAGGATGACTAAGTATTTTTGAGAACCTGCCTAAATAATGCTTTTACTCATAATTTTTGTGCTCTACTATCCAGAAGCGTTACATTATCTATTAGCTCAAGAAAGAGTACAAATAGTATTTAAAAGTAAGACCTTCAAATACAAATGACAGAACGTTGTTTCGTCTAATTTACAGGTTTTGAAAAATCTGTTCAATTTGCATTACCAAACAGAACATTTGGAAAAATTAATTAATACCTTGAGAGCAATACTTTGATCACTTCTGTACTCAAGAAAAGAGAAGCCATACACATACATACTTTCAGAGTGAGAGTTTCCCTTGGGTGCTAAATATATCCATGTGCAGTTGAACTAGAAAACTTGTTAAAAAGGAGGCCTCCAGTTAAAATGTTGTCCAGTGTTGATCACTTCCTTTTCTTTTGTGACATGCAAAGCAGCCATTTGACCAACTGGTTGCTTATCAGTATTTCATCTGGTAATTTTTCTGAGCACACAGGTTGTTGTTAATGAATGTAGTCCAAGTAGCTTTGAGACTTCGTGTGCTATCTGGCTTGCTGAGTCTCAACAGGAAGCACCAGGCCTACCCTCCTGTAAGTAAGGCATTTGTGACTTTAAGGCTTACCAATGAAAAAAGTGAGGCTTTGTTTCTGTTAAATACTTTCACTTTGGTACTAATACGGTAAACAAAGAACTACAGAAATAGTGAAATGTTTTCAAATAGGACACCCAAAAGTGTATCCACAGATTATGTACGCTTGTTACACTGTGTTTTTCGTAGAAAAACGTTCTGATTCAGATTCAATTAAATTCGAAAAAGTAATCAGAATTCAGAAACGATTCAGAAAATGCTGAGTTGTGCAGGAACTTTGTGTGCTATATTTTATGAAGAAACTATGTTACATTAAAACAGATAATAGTTCTTTATATGATTATTTTTATATAATTATTTTATTATATAAATTATAATATTATATAATTTAGGATGATACTAAGCTGGAACTTAAAAGGGTTTATATTTATAAATCATTGCACATGGATAACTAGAGCACAAGAATTCTTTATAGACTTCCTGTGCCAGTATTAATGTGTTTGTATTAGTTACCCTCAATGGGTTTATCTGCTCTATTTAGAAATCTGTAAACTCTTTGCATCCACAGTACTCAGGTAGGAAGGATTTCCTCAGCTTTGTCCTGTACCACGTGGTTTTGCTTGATTTGAACATGGTCTTTATCTTCACTAGATAAACCTTTCTTTATGCCCTTGCTTCAGGCTACTCATGACATTATAGGCTTTGGTTGTTACCTCTGTTGTCAGTTGATGTATCTGAGCATCCGTCACAACCTTCTCCGGCAGTGTTTCAGTTCTGTATCACTTCTGAGGGGGAGATGGTGCACGTTGGCTGCAAACAGTGTTAAGATAAAGTGCACCTTAGGTTTATACAGTGACTTCTGAAAGTTTTTGGTGTTCTACTTAATTCCTAACAATGTTAGCTCAATGTTTAGTAGCAATTAGAAAGGCAAGTTGTTTTCAGGAACTATTTATTGTTATCCCAAGATCTTTCCTTTTATTGGCAATTACATGCTCTTTTCATTTCATATGGAAAGTCAGGAGTTTTTTCCCCTGAATCCGTCTGTCTTGTATATTTTTGTCTGCTGTCTCATTGTCTAAGCAAGCTGTCTCTTAAATCCTCATGCAGTTCCTCACAGTTGGCCTTTCTGTTGCTAACTTCAATTAGTTAATATCATCAACAGATTTCTGTTTCATCGTTCACCCCCTTTTTCAGGTCACTTATGACAATGTTGAACAGCATGAATACTAGCACAAATTCCTGAGGATAATAGCCAACACTGTTCATGAAGAATATTTTTATTAAATGCATTTGACAGTTGCTCCTTATGGCTATGCTTACAAAATGTGTAGAAAAAATGATATTATTGCAACCTCCATTAAATAATTTGAGGTTTGAAGGAGCATTTAGCCTATCAAAAGAAAGTATTAAAAGGGGAGTGGTTTCAGTGATTATATATTTTCTGGGGGAGGGAGACTGTATTAGGTATGGAAAAGCTTCTCTAATCTGTCTGTTTAAATAAACAAGGAGGCCAAGTAGATGTAGGTTAGAAATAAATAGTGAATTTATAACAGTGAAGGAGAGTGACAAAGTCTCAAAATTTTTAGAGTTCACAACCTTAGGCTACAATATAAGATTAATATATTCCTTACTGTAGTAAGGAATAGTGTATAGTAAATAGGTATATAGTAACAAGAAATATTGTTTAAAGCAACTATGTTAAAATTCCCAACACTTGTTTTTCTTTTCAGACAAATTTTCTAAATTTAAAATAATAATTAAAAAATAACTTGTGGAATCAGCAATGCTGTGGTCTAGGACATTGGAACTGTTTAGTCATGGGTTACTCTAAGAAATAACAGTAGTCATGTTGTTTTGAAAATTCCTGGGTGCAGTGGCTATCTACAGCTTGTTCCTGACATTGTATTTTCTATAACATACAGGTAACAATGTAAAAGATCAAATAAAACAAAGATATGTAAGTTGTGTTGCAACTTAAATTTTTTTCTGATTTTCTTTTTTTTTTTTTTAATCTCTTGGAATATGACAATGGGGATAGAGCTAAAAACTTTGATAATAGAATAGTTTCACGGAAGAACTTGTGTGAAACTTGTGTGTAACAGAGTTGTCTTCTGAAGTAACTTAACTCTTGTGAGCTTTTTCTCTAAATGCTGGAAGGGGAGCCCCACTGTTTAGTATCTGATACAGTGATAAAGTATTAGTTACGGCATTTTCCTTATTGCTCAGAAAAAGGTAAAGATATTTCAAAAAGTTTGAAGAGCAACATTTTTAGGAGGTTTGTAGTTGAAGGTTGAAGTTGAATATTTCTACAGTACTTTTTGAAATGAGTGAGGAATAGAAAAGAATTGAAGCTGTCAAAACTCTTCTCTATTGTACCGCAGTTCTGTCTTTCTGTCTAAAGTCAACTGTTGCGCTTTTGCTAATGACAGGAAAATGTTTTGTATGTGACTTTTAGAAAATGTAGTGTAATCAGAGACGTACTTTGGGGTGCAATGAAACAAGAATGCATTTGAAAGAGTTGGAAGTAATTACAGAAATATGAGGAAAAATGACCTTTCGTGGTGGTGAGATGGTAGATCCTAGTGCAAAGCAATTTCTACTATGTATGTGAATTTGAAAAAAAAAAAAGTGCATTGTGAAATTTTGCAAATCTTTGATTCAGACAGTATACTTGCAAATAACTTGTTTCACTAAATAATCTGTAAATTCCTTATGTATGATTATTTTTGATGTGCCAGCCTTTATCTTAAAAATATAAATAGCATGTTAAATGTTGTGTATTTTTCTACTGGTGGCTTATCTGATCAAGTCTTAGATAAATTATGAAATAATGATATGATCCTTATTGTTGTCTTACTGTGATGGTCCACATTGAGCCAAGCAAAGCTTGAATTTCATGAATAGTGTCTATATAATAACATACACAACTCTTTCCAATGTGTTTAGTTTCTGTAATCCTGTGTCTTTAAAAGATTGCCTACAACATTTGTGGAAAGTATTTCATTATGATGACAATAGGCTTTTTTAATACATGACAGGATCTAACTTATTAGGTACAACCAGACATACTGTTTTTCATTCATTATTCTGCTCCTTCCTTACCTCCTCTTCCCATCCCCAGTTGGCTTGAATGTGTCAGATACTCTGTGAAATTGATTATGCTTTTCTGCAAGTAACCTGAACTAAAACAGGATGAAATCTGAATATTTCAAAATAACGTTTGTTGCTTTATTAAAAGAGTACAATATTACAGGGGTGATCTAATATATTAAAAACCCTACTTTGTTATATACAACACATGCTGCTTCACACACCAGTTTAATGCACATCATACCTTTGTAAAGAATTCATGAGGTAATAAGGGAAAAAGTGTGCAAACAGATGTCCAAACACATTAAGTGTCTTGCAGGCTTACTGAGAAATATATTGAAATTCCAGGGGTTTTTGCTTTCCCTCCTTCTTACATGCATTCTTTAACTTACATTTTTCATGGTAATTTCCATTTTGAAAGGTGTGTTAATAACAGTCTGTTCTAGAAACCTACCATGGAAGAATATTAGAATTATGCCAGTCAGTATGTCATAGTTGTGACTAAACTCTAATTATAGATGAGTAAAATGTTATAATAATTTGACAATAATATAATTGTGAAATACGGCAAATAATAACTGTTTTTGGCTATAGGTAGCTTCTTTATATAATTTTCGCCTATTGGCTAAGAATATTTAATAGCTTATATAGTGGTATCCATCATTTGCCTGCAAAGTTGGATAGTCCCTTTAATTTATATCCAGCCATTTCTGACTAGAGAGCCTACACAGCAGGTAATGACTGAAGTCAGGTACAAAATATAGTATAATATGACACGTTGGCTATACAGTATCCATAGTAAATCTGGGTTTATTTCCCTGTGCAGGTAGCTAGTTCATTCTGATTAGAAAAATGATTAAAGTTTTCCATCTAAAACGTTTTAATCAAATGCCAATTCTAACTTGTAGGAACTGATTACTAAAATGCTCAAAGTAAATAGGAAAGACTGAATTTATTATGACAGTAATGGTTTGCGCATCTGTTCACAAACTCAAGTTATATAGTATTAATTTTATTCATGTCAGTTAACAAAGATTAAATTAAAATAACCATACTAATATACCAGATACCTAGTTCAAAGGATGATTTCCTGTGTCTAGTGATTGCTTATAATAATAATAGAACTCTTGCTGTACAGTTTGTAATATTTCCTGTATTTGAGAATATTTATATATAATATAACATCCAAAAATATTTAAATGTTGTGGCAGTATTTTTACCATCCAAACTTAATTTACAGGGAATAAAAAACAGAAAATGTATCTACAATCCATTTCAATTGTCAGTTGTAAATGGCTTAATATAACTACTTCTAGTACAGAGAAGCGTTCTGAATGTTATGTTGTTTTGGTGTTGTTGTTTTTTACTTCAGCTTTTCTTTCCCTGGAATGATTCTTGAAAATAAAATATACAAGCCCTCACATCTTAGCAATAAATTTACAGTATCTTACATTCCTCATTTCTGAAATAATTCCAGGTGCTAACAGTATAGTTATACATCCTTTTTTAGATCAAGAAAGGGGAAAAAAAAAAGAGAGAGAGAAAAATTATCTCAGTGGAATGTGTTGGGATTAGGTCTTATCATCATAACAACTTTCTTTAGTGAATATGATCCCCCCCGGAATTCAGCCCAGTAAACACCATCCTGATACCGGCTGCGGTAATGTCCTCCACGATACCAAACTCCATTGAGATTTGAATGAGCACATGCATTGTACCACCATCCTCCCTTTTGGTAATGAGCACAATTACCTGTAAAAGAAAGCTACGATTCAGTCTTAGGAAAAATTTTAAAATCTTAAAGCACGCAAACAAGCCTAGCACAAAATGTACTTTTAACTGTGTATTTAATTTGTAGGTACTGTGCAGTGCAAGGTGCTGCTTCTTCAAGAACCAAGTCTTAAGTTCTACAAATGGACTCATTAATGCTACTATGCTTTGATGGAAAATCTGGTTGCATTATTGTCTCAAATAACCTTAATGTATGT
This sequence comes from Anas platyrhynchos, assembly GCF_047663525.1. Taxonomy (NCBI): domain Eukaryota; kingdom Metazoa; phylum Chordata; class Aves; order Anseriformes; family Anatidae; genus Anas; species Anas platyrhynchos. The sequence goes on from NC_092604.1 coordinate 14,328,231, forward strand.
TACAGAGCTGCATTTAATGTAACTAATAAATATTTCAGTGAGAGTGAGAATTTTTAATTCAGTTAGTACATATAAGGGTTGACACATCAGTTTGTATTTCATAAGTTACTAATTGACAACTCTAAAATACAATTTCATTTTTATTTTTTTGTCTACAGCTGTACTTTTTTATTTAAGAAAACAAAACAAACAAGCAAAAAAAAACCAACGAAGGCAAGGAAACCAAAAGGGGGCCTTTTGTACCTGTGTATACATCGTGGTCCCGGTCCAGTGTGGTGAACTGTTTACCATTGTGCCAAGTGAAAGAATCTCCTGCATTTCCATTGTAGCGTCCCAATCTCAACTTGTAATACTCACTTTCTGGCTCTAGTCTGAAACTAGCATACTCAGCAAATACTTTCCGACCTGACCAGTCTTCCATTGTTATGAGCAGTTTGTAGTTGCCTTGATTTGTTAGCCAATAAATATTTTCTAAACCAAGCCAGTATTCTCCATCTATATTACCAAATCCTTGCTGCAAAGGAAGCAAGAGAAGGGCGTTAATACTGTGCATATGTTTTAATGGTAAATCTGAGTGTATTCTTAAGTGGAAAACAAGTTCCTTTTTAAGAAATCTATTGTGAAAACTCTAAAATTATCTTTTAAATTAACTTTACCATTAATTTTTAGAGGGTGGAAAACAAACTGCTCACTTGTCCTAACCTTGTATGTCTCCCAGTTCCTGAAAAAGTTGACAGACCCATCCAGTCTTCTCTGAATGACTGTCCAGCCACCAGGGTCATGCCGTTGATCACACCAGACCTGCATAAGTCGGTTTGTGTTTTCTGGTTTTACAAGATAGATAGAGCTTGTATCATGGCCATCTTCTAATGCTTGTAGGCAATCTCTCCAGGGCCCTGTGTCAAAACAGAAGGACTCTGCAGTCAAAATGCAACTGAGTATAACTTTAATGCGGAGCAGTGTTTGAATGGGTAGCATGTTTTCACACTTTACACAGTATGTTTGCTTCAGCTGAATAGTGCATTTCTTTTTTCTCCTATTGAAGCTTTAGTGTCCACTCAGTGTTTGCAAACAGATTACTTTGCTGTAACTTTTTTTTTCTGGAACACTTCACAATGAAATAATGATATGGGTAGATTTTCGTTTAAGGCTACTGAAGTCTAATAACATTGGTCATATTTTCAAAGAAACTAAAAAGGAATTACTCTGTAGATATATATTATTATCATTCTGTTTTCTAAAGGAAAATAACTTTGACTTTATTTCCGTCTTGGAGATTTTGAGCTTTTTAAATCGCCAAAAATGTAATGAAAATAAACAGTGGAATCAGCAACATAAAACATGAATGTAGGTTACTGCTGTCACTCTAATAAATGATAATACACTAAACAAAATTAAAAAATCAGATTCATAACATGGAATGTGCACTTATACAGTGAGAGATTTTTAGATAAATGAGATGATTTAAAATACTTTAAAATACTTCGCATTCATGGAAGTTAAGATAGTGCTCTTTCCCATTTTCAGGAGAATAGATTTTTTTGTTTCCCTGAATTTAGTAGACTCTTTATAGAGCATTGTCGTTTTGAAAGTGTCTTTTGTTCATTATTTTATTCCTGTGGGGAGATAGATTCCATGTTAACAAGTATGAGAAATTTAGATACGAACAATTCATTAGTCTGTGATGATAACTGCACTTAGAAACTTCTAGATGCTTTGCTACTATGCTCATACCTGACAAGCAGTCAACAAAGAATCCTCAGGGTTAGAGACCCTTGTTTTCCATGCTGAAGGAGGAAGGCTTGTCAGATCTTCTGTCAACAGTCATACTGAAGCATGTATTGCTATTAAGAGTAACCTCTTTTAAATTAATTCAGTTCCTTTACCCTTTTTCATAATCCAGTGTCCAACAATGGAAGTAGTAGAGCTAGCCTTACACTTAGTAAATGAAGTAGTAATAAATGTTTCATAGGAAAAATTTTGGTGTTTGGGGAGCTGGTTTGTTGTTTGTTTGGTTGTTGTTTTTTGTTTGTTGGTTTGTTTTTGTCTTTTTAACTGGCTAATAAAACATCAGTGCACCAGGAGGCAATCCATTTCTTTGGTGTGTGGTATTGCTGTGTTCTTGTTTCCTCAGTCATATTCACAGAATGCAATTAGGGTGCTGCTGCTAAGCCCATTTTCTAATTCTGTTGTACCCAACTGTTCAGATTTCTGGAAGTGCAAATGTAGATAGAGTATTCTGTGACACAGTTGGATGGTTTTATTGTGAGTGGTGGAAAGAGATAGAGGTAATGAATGATGGTAATTTAAATTGCTCTTGTTTATTTTATCACAACGTGTATGTAGTGGCCCATATTAAAAAGAGCAACTGTAGTAGTATTTTGAATTCTGTAGCTGTATAATTACTTACATACTTTTTTTTTTTTTTCCGGGGGCTTATTGTGGCCCATCTCTTCCAGTGGCTTCTTTTACAGGATCTTAATTTTTTTTCACTATATTTTTAAGAACATGTGACATGAATGTGTGTTCAAATGATTGTTATCTAAAAGAGATTGGAATACTTAAAATACTCTACAATTGGAAATCACAATACTTTGATAAATAGTTTTGTCACTTATTAAACTGTCTGAGATATCTACAGTATTTGGACCCTCATTTCATGCATCTTGATGGAAGAACATCTTCAGCATGCTTTTCTTTTTTCCAAGTTGTGATATAATCACAACTAAAACGAGACCTCTTTAACATCTTCATCAATGATCTGGATGACGGCATTGAGTGCACCCTCAGTAAGTTTGCAGATGACACCAAGCTAGGTGCGTGTGTCGATCTGCTCGAGGGTAGGAAGGCTCTGCAGGAGGATCTGGATAGGCTGCACCGATGGGCTGAGGTCAACTGCATGAAGTTCAACAAGGCCAAGTGCCGGGTCCTGCACCTGGGGCGCAATAACCCCAAGCAGAACTACAGGCTGGGAGAGGAATGGTTGGAGAGCTGCCAGGCAGAGAAGGACCTGGGAGTGATGGTGGACAGTCGGCTGAATATGAGCCAGCAGTGTGCTCAGGTGGCCAAGAAGGCCAACGGCATCCTGGCTTGTATCAGAAACACTGTGACCAGCAGGGCTAGGGAGGTGATCGTCCCCCTGTACTCGGCTCTGGTGAGGCCGCACCTCGAGTACTGTGTTCAGTTTTGGGCCCCTCACTACAAGAAGGACATCGAGGTGCTTGAGCGGGTCCAAAGAAGGGCGACGAAGCTGGTGAGGGGCCTGGAGAGCAAGTCCTATGAGGAGCGGCTGAAGGAGCTGGGCTTGTTCAGCCTAGAGAAGAGGAGGCTCAGGGGTGACCTTATTGCTCTGTATAAGTTCATTAAAGGAGGCTGTAGCGAGGTGGGGGTTGGCCTGTTCTCCCACGTGCCTGGTGACAGGACGAGGGGGAATGGGCTAAAGTTACGCCAGGGGAGTTTTAGGTTAGATGTTAGGAAGAATTTCTTTACTGAAAGGGTTGTTAGGCACTGGAACGGGCTGCCCAGGGAGGTGGTGGAGTCACCATCCCTGGAAGTCTTCAAAAGACGTTTAGATGTAGAGCTTAGGGATATGGTTTAGTGGGGACTGTTAGTGTTAGGTTAGAGGTTGGACTCGATGATCTTGAGGTCTCTTCCAACCTAGAGATTCTGTGATTCTGTGAGAAGAAATGTAGTATGTGCCACTATCCAACTATCCATCGCTTTATTCTTCTATCTGTACTGTATAGTTTGTGTCTATGCATACTGACATTCCACATGCAAAATTACACTTATGTCCTCTAACTTCATTGCATTTTTTATTTTATAAGTATTTTCTGCATATTCTGTATGTTTTTACCAAATACTTGCACTTGCTTTTCCTTCTAATTAACCTTTCTACCTTATTTGTAAGTTATCGTAGTAATGAAAGCAATTCAGTTAAACCAAAATAATGAATATTAGCAGATTTATTATGAGAATGATTAACAAAAACATTACAGTACATAGCTGTCTATAGGAATTCTCAGATCTTATGTTCCACTTGTCAGTTCTAGCCTCGAAAATAAATGCCACGTTGTCTGTAGATTTTTATTGTATGGCAATGTAAGCTTCTTGCTAACTATTTTGAATTACCTACTTCTAACTATCTCTCTATCTGTTGGGAATAGAATGTATCAGATAATATAACAAGGTTTTGGAATTTGTTGGTAACAGCTTTTTGATAAATGCATAAAATGGAGAAACAGACAAAATAGAGTGCAAGCCATATTAAGTTTAAACCTAGCAAGTAGGGACGAACTGGCAGAAAATCTGAAATAGAAAGCACTGTGGGCAATCTTTTGAGTGTGAAATAATGGAATCTGCAATTCTTAAGAAAGAAAAGAAAGCAAAACAAAGAAAATGAGCTCACATATAACAGACTTAAGCAAATTCAGAGAGCGAGAAAATCCTTTAGAAAAATTAGTCCAACAAAAGAGTTTAGAAGTTCATTAAAGAGTGTCTCTTGAGAACACTACAGTGGATTTTGCTACTGTATAAGGCTAGGAAAAATAGTAAGAAATTGACCTGGCTAGATCATGAATTTTCCAGTAGCTTTAAAAATCTGAAGGAAGCTCAGACAAAATAGTTGCTAGGTCAAGGTACAAGGAATGACCCTTTGTTGCTTTTGTTCTTAAATAATTAAAGACTACAACAGTATTAAGTCCAAGATAACAGAAAACATTGACTTACTATTTTATGATGAAGACTATCTGTCAACAGATTAAAATAAGATGCCATGTAATACTGTTATTCTATTTTGCTTCAATTTTTATTTTTGAATAGGTCAGGTGTGGTTAGATGGTTAGTACAATTAGGAGCTTTGGCAAATTTTAGAACTTTAGGCACAGTATAGAAAGGATTGGATACAATGTACATGGATTTTCTTTCAGTGGCTGGACAGCTGTGGCAGGTTGTTTCGTGGGTTGTTGTCCACAGTTGTATTTTTTTCCTTCTTTTTCCCTAATTCATTCTAGACATCAGTAGAGCCCCGCAGGGTGTAAGAGAGGATGGCGAGGGCTGGCTGCGAGGCTGCCAGGGCAGGAGTTGGACTTGATGATCCTTATGGGTCCTTTCCAACTCAGGATATTCTATGATTCTAATTGTGGGGAGGGGCTTTGAGATATGTTTGGAGAACAGAGAACATCCTGGATGGTGAGGAAGAGGTATTTTATGTTCCTTGCCTACAGAAAAGGTGAGAGAGGAAAGGAGTAGAGAAGGATATCCTGGAAATGAAAGACTGAGTAGCTTAACTTCAGTAGATGGGCATTTCCTTGAACAAATCAAACTGTTGTAAACTAAAAAATGAGAGAAATGTTTGTGTGGATTTGTACAGAACAAACATGAAATTTCTTTTTCTGATAAGTTACGTAGACAAGGGGAAAATAGCATATGTCATAGATAAGGGAAAAAAAAATAGCACATGTCAAATCAAATTGGGAATGGACCTCTGGAGACCAAAATGAAAGATGGCTAGAAAAGCAGTACTGCCTCAGGCGAGGATCATGGGGTTCTATAGTACTGCAAGTTGATTGTGAGTCAATAACATTTCACTTTGCAAAAAAGGAAAATGCTATGTGAAGATAGAAGAATAGAAGAGTTACTTCATATGCATAGTACCTTTGTCGTTCTATGTGATAGTAAAACCAGTTTGAGTACTTAAAAGCACAAGCAGAATGTGAATGAGTTTTCAATAGATTTTAACAGGTCAGGTAAAGTCTGAAAAGAATGTTTGAAGGATAGATATTCCACTTCCAGAAAGTTAGAAAAATTATAATACTGTTCTTCCATATATTAAAAAGAAATAGATGCTTTTCTATGTCTGCTGTCCATAGGATGAATAGTTGTAGACTTAAGATACAGCAAGGGAATTTGTTTTTCCCTGATGAATTGTCTAATCTGGCAGTAAACTCAGCTGGGATTGGAAATATATCATGTAGCAAGGTTGTAAATCTCCATTATTAAGATTATACATAAATGGATTGGAGATGCATCTGTCAGAAATGAAAACTTTCTGCTTTGTGGGAAAAGCCAAATATCATCTTCAGATTCATTTCAGCCAGATTTTATTTTAATAATCTTCTGTACTTCTCCCTTCGTATTTCTGTCACTGACTCAAAAGATGGACTTCTGTTAAATTTGTGGATAATAGATCCAGAAAAGCAAATAATAAACTTTTGGAAAATAATGAGGAAATCAATGAGAATGTTACATGAAAGAGAATTATATAGCAACTCTCACCAGCCCTAGAACACCTTACCAGAAAATACTGGGCTAAGTCGACAGATAATAGAATCATAGAATCATTAAGGTTGGAAAAGACCTTCGAGATCATCTGATCCAACCAGACCCCTATCATCAGTATCACCCACTAGACCACCTCCCTAAACACCATGTCCAACTTTTCCTTAAATACCCCCAGGGGCAGTGACACCTCCCTGCCAGCCTGTTCCAATGTCTGACTACTCTTTCTGGAAATTAGAACATGTTTCTTCTCAACCTAAACCTCCCCTGGTACAACTTGAGGCCTTTCCCTCTTTTCCTAATCATTAAAGTGACTATCCTATCATAGAATCATAGAATGGCTTGGGTTGGAAGGAACCTTTAAGATCATCTAGTTCCAACAACCTGCCATAGACAGGGATGCCACCCACTAGATCAGGTTGCCCAGGGCCTTGTTGAACTCGCTCGTGAAAACCTCTGGCGTGGGAGGTCTGCAGATTCTCTGGGCAACCTGTTCCAGTACCTCACCAGCCTCCAAGTGAAGAATTTCCTCCTAACCTCTGATCTAAATCTTCCCTGTTTCAGTTTCAAAGCATTCCCCCTTGTCCTGTCATTGCCTGAGCAAAAAGTTGCTCTCCAACTTTTTCATAAGCCCCCTTAAAGAATTGAAAAGCTGCAGTAAGGTCACCCCGGAGCCTTCTCTTCTTTCGGCTGAACAGCCCCAGCTCTCTCAGCCTTTCTTCATAGGGGAGGTGCTCCAGCCCTCTGCTCAACTTTGTGGCCGTCCTCTGGACTCGTTCTAACAGCTCCACATCCTTCCCATGCTGCAGGCCCCAGACCTGGACGCAGTACTCCAAGTGGGGCCGTAGAAGGGCAGAGTAGAGGGGGGACAATCCCCTCCCTTAACCTGCTGGCCATCCCTCTGTTGATGCAGCCCAGGATGCAGTTGGCCTTCTGGCCTGCAAGTGCACACTGCTGGCTCATGTCAAGCTTTTTGGCCACCAGAACCCTCAAGTCCTTCTCTGCAGGGCTGCTCTCAATGAGTTCTCCCAGTCTGTCCTCATGTCAGGGGTTGGCCCCACTCAGGTGCAGCACCTTGCACTTAGACTTGTTGAACTTCATTTAGGTTAATGTGGGCCCACTTTTCTAGCTTGTCCAGGTCCCTTTGGATGGCATCCCTTCCTTCTGTTGTATCAACTGCACCACTCAGCTTAGTGTCATCTGCAAACTTGCCAAATGTGCAATTGATCCAGTTGCCTATATCATTGATAAATATATTAAAAAGTACCAGTCACAAGGGCAGTTCTCTCCTGATATATCCTCTACTGTATCAATTCAAATAAATTATAGTAGATGTGTTTTTCTCCTTTTTTTTTTTTTTTTTACATAGTGAAAATTCCATGATTCATGATTCTAATGTTCTGTGGTTCTGTACTGGGTCTGGCTGCGATCAATTTAACTTCACCCACGGCAGCCCACACAGTGCTGTGCTCTCCACATGTTGCTGGAACTGACTTGGTATCACACCACACACACCCTCCAAAATCCAGTAGACTGAGGGTGGGCAAGAGGTGGGGAGGGGTCATCACCAGGGCAACTGACCTAAACTGTCCAAAGGGATATTCAATGCTATATGATGTCACGCTTAGCAATAAAAGCTGGGGAAGCAGGAGAAAGGGAGGCTCTTGTTATGGAAATGTCTGTCTTCTCAAACAACTGCTATGTGTATTGAGGCCCTGCTTCCCCAGGCTGTGGCTGAACATTGTTTGCTGCTGGGAAGAAGAGAATAATTGTTTCTCCTTTTGGTTCTGTGTGGCCTTTGCTTTTGTTTCATTAAACAGCACCTATATCAAACCCAAGCTTTTCTTTCCTCCATCTCATGTTCTTCACCTAGCCCTGCTGATGAGGGGGAGTGAGAGCAGTTGAGTGGTAACTAGCTGCCCATCGGAGTTAGACAACAATAGGTTTTGCGTGACACAGTGCAAGCTATGGCCAGTTCATCTTTGGCAGTGTTGTAAACTGACTACTTTGTAGGAAAGTCAGGTTGAGATTTTCTGTGGACTGAAACACCTCCTCGAGTTTCTTTCGTTGGGAAAATTTCCACGGAGAAATAAGTTATGTGTTTGTGTTTTTATTTTATTTATTTATTTAACGGCAATTACTATATTTGATAAATCTAAAGAGTTTGATAGGTTATTTGAAGTAAGTTGCAAATAGCCTTGAAGTATATGCTATGTGCATCTCATGCATTATTTCATGCCTTAGTCTGTGGTATGCCTTTTTTTTCTGAAGCAATTGCATGTTGCTCCAATGCTAAAAATAATTAATAATAATAATAATAATAATAATAATAATAATAATAATAATAATAAAATACTTCTCTTGTATTCCCAATTCAGGACACATAAAACATGAACTATGTTCTTGAAATATGTGGAACCATAGGTGCAAGTGGATTCTTTACCTGTGATTTACCAATCATCTAGATTAATTGAACTCTGATTTCCAATGCTTTCATTCTTGCTTATGGCAGAACTCTTAAGAGAGTAATAACAGCTATATAATGTTCCATATTATTGTACCACTTGCTTCCCTTTCCTCCTGTCTTAGAGTGCAAGTGCCCTTTGCAAGTACAACACAGATGTATTCCGTTCTGGATTTATACAAGCACAGAAGTTATCACCTGCTAGATTTAAAAACTTATAATAGCTTCATAAATGTTTACACAAAGTGTCAAACCCCTTCAGATGTCATGAATTATAGCAGTTCAATCTTGGGCACAAGTAAGTAATATTTAAATCATTGACTGTCACTTACTAAGAATTTTCTGCAGCTCCTTCGTCTCAAACATTTGGTATAAACTGATTTGTCTTGGTAAAGTAACACAGGAAAAATCCATGGGACTAATGTGTTTAAATCTGTTAGGTATTCAAAATAAATTTTTTTAGCTTTTTTTTTGTTTGTTCTACAACAGGTATATTAAAATTATGTTGACCTCCTCCTCCGAACATGCTATAAGACTTGATTCAGATTGTTGATGTGGGGAGTCTTGTATGGAAGGCTGTTGGGGATTACTGTAGCATTCTTTGACTAATTAATCTTAGCCTGATTACCTTTTTTCCCTGGCGTTGACAAGGCTACTAAAATTTCTTTATATTAAAAACAATAATAAAAATATAATACCCAGGACTTTAACTATTTTCCTTTTTATTTGCTATTCATGTAAAGCAAACTGACTCCATAACCAACATGATAAAAATGTCTGTAAAATCACAGAATCTCAAAACAGCTGTGACTAGAAGTTAAGGACCTAAAACCTTGAGAGCAAGAGTGAACATAACCTCTTCCTATTTTAAGAAAGAATTAAGAGCCAAAGGTTCAGGGACTGTGAGGCTATCTGCATTAAGAACAGATAAAATATTGTTTTCAAATTCTGCTGTTGTCAGTTTTATTCATTCCTGGCCTAAGAAGGTGTTTTAGCTGGAGGTGAAGTTTGAGATAGTTCTAAATTCTGCAAACAAAAACTCAATAACAAGAACTGAAACAACCGTAAAATCAGTGTTTGATACAAAGTCGCTTATTACCATTTCCTGTTCTTAAGGAGAAGGCACAATAAGGTATAAAGGTAAAGATTGTGTTAGAATATAAATTCATTTCATGAGTGGTTCATCCAAAAGTCCCATTTGCTTCACTGGGAGTGTCTCCATTGATTTTCATTGAGATCTAAGAATCTCTATCAGTTAAAAATCATTTATTTTGCTGGATAAATTATTTGCATTTTCTTATATTACGATGTTTCCTACTACTTATTATTAGTGTAGACATATCAATAATATTACTTACCAGATGGTTTGTCAGTTGAAGTTGGAATACTAGTTACTGCAGGCATGGTTGGTAAGGTAGGTGGCAGAACCTTCGGATTCTGATCGCTCTGAATCTCATTAGTAGATATCTGGTTAATCAGGCGATTGTAAGTAGGAGGGTGGTACGCTTTGTTTGGTGGCTGTGGAGTTTGTGGAAGAGGCTTTATGGATGGCATTCTCTGACAGTGTTCTTCTAGCTGGGCAATTATTATTGACTGATTATTTGCAATTGACATCAAATGTTGGTACTTGTACTCTAAGTCTTTGTATTTGTTTGCAAGTTGCAACATGTCTGCAGTTTGGTTCAAAATCTTATTCTCAAGTTGGGAAAGTTCTAAGGCATTGTCCCGTTTCCGGATAATTTCATGTAGTAACTGCATATAGAGTTGTGTGACACGAGAGTTCATATTTCTGCTCTCTTTTCTTAAGAGCTTGACCTCATTAACAATCCCACCATCTACCTCCACCAATTGCTGGAGAGTTTCTATTTGTCTCTTTTGTTTAAGAAGTTCATTGTTAAGTAACTGTAATTCCTGTTTATTTACCCGGTTTTCAAGTAGAACCTCAGGTTCTTTAGAATTGACACAAATGGCACCTGTTACTCTCTGCTGAGGTACAATAAAGGTGTAAGTGCATTTGTCCTGTGTGTCACTGGAACGTTTATATCTGTTCATATAAATGAATTCTTGTTCTTTTTCTTCATCATTGCCTTCAAATTCCTGTGTTTTGCTTGCAGCAGTTCCCACAACAGCTATAAGCATTAAACAGATGAATCTTCTTGTCATCATGATCCTCTATTTATGGTTAAATATTCTTCTTCAAAGAACTTCGTAAAATCTGTTTTAAAATAAATTTAACAGTAAGTAACATATTGGAAATCTGTGCAAGCTTTTTAAAAAAATAAATAAATACAAGATAATCTGTTCTAAAACTGACGATAGAATATTACATAGTATTTAGAATCACAGAATCATAGAAACACAAGGTTGGAAAGGACTTACAAGATCATCTGGTCCAACTGTCATCTTATCACCAATACTACCCACTAAGCTACTAAATCATATCTCACAGTACCTTGTCCAGGCGCTTCTTGAACACTGCAAAGGACAGTGACTCCACCACCTCCCTGGGCAGGCTGTTCCAGTGTCTGACCACTCTTTGAGAGAGAGTTTTTCCTGATGTCTAATCTAAATTTCTCTAGGTGCAACCTATGGCCATGTAAATTAGCTTGTCTGTGAAAAAAAGAGATAATTTTCTTGTCCCATATGAGCTCATGTCAGCTAAAGAGGGCATCATCTGGAATAACTGTGCTACACTGTGGTCAAAACTGTAGTTAGTAGTTGCCAGATTATCTAAAGTGTGTCAAGAATCCCAAGAAACCATGTAATAAATACCAGTATTTGAAGAGCCCTTCCTACCAGGCAAGTGCCACAAGTTTCCAAAATTTATGATTTTATTTAAACATATTTATATTTTGTATATTTACAAATATAATCCTTAAAAATTAATATCTTTAAAAACAAACAAAATAATACGACAAGCTTATAGGCAACAGTTCTCTAGGAAACATGAACTTAGCATTGGCAATACTGCCATGAATGCCCTTGTCAGGGAACATTCTTGTATCAGTTGCATAAATACAACCTTGATGTCACATATTTCTAATAGATTTGTTGGTTAATTTTAACATGCATGTATACATCTATCGTAGTTTTCATAATTAAAAAAAAAATCCAATATAGAGCTTCTTCAGTGTATAAAGCCTGCTTGATACTTTTTAAAACCAAGGTGGTGTTATCAACATTTTTTTTCTTTGCTTATAAAACTTTTCACATGGAATAACCATTCAGTGTTTAAACGACTGTCATCTTACTGCTTGGTCATCTTTAGTACAATGTAATTTTATAAATGACATGACCTGTGATAGTAACAGCTATGAGAAACTCAAATGAGTCCAGCTGAGCACCACCAACATGGATAGATAGGGGCTAGCAGAGATGATGTATGAGGAGCATCAGAGCAAGCTAGGTTTGTTTAGCCTAGGAGAGGAGGTAAGAGACATACTCCTGCTGTTTTAAGCTGCTTAATGGGTGTTAGTAGAGAAGATGGATTCTTTTCAGAAGGGCACAGTGAAAGTACAAGGGTCAATGGATCCAAATTGCCTCAGGAAAAATTTATTTTGGATTTCAGAAAAGAGTTCCACAATGACAGCAGACAAGGACTGAAGCAGTGTCCTCGTTTCAGCAGAGATAGTTTTCTTCCTAGTAGCTAGTATGGTGTAGTGTATTTTGGGTTTAGGATGAGAATAATGCTGGTAGCACACCAGTGTTTTAGCTGTTACAGAGCAGTGCTTACACAGAGCAGAAAGGACTTTTCAGCTTCTCATACTGCCCTGCCAGCAAGAAGGCCAGGTGTGCACAAGGAGCTGGGAGGTAACACGGCCAGGCCATCTCATCCAAACTGGCCAAAAGGCTGTCCCATACTCTACGGTATCATGCAGAATGATAAAACTTAGGGGGAGTCAGGTGGGGGGGAGGCCACTGCTCAGGGGCATTGGTTGTCAAGTGATAAGCAGTTGTATTGGGCACCACTTGTTCTGTATATTCTTTTGTCATCTTTTTTTTTCCTCTTCCTTTTCTATCCTCTTAAACTGTCATTATCTCAATGCACGAGGTTGTTTTTTTTTTTTTTTTTCCCTCCCCACCCTTTTCTTTTTTACACCCTTTCCCCCCCCTTTTTCTCATTCTCTCCCCCATCCCGCTGTGGGAAGCAGGATGCGTAAATGAACAGCTGTGTGGTGCTGAGCTAAATCACAAGAAGTCACACAAAGAGATGGTGGAATTTCCATTCCTGGAAATATATAAGGTTTTGATTTAGGCAAGACACTGAGTGACGTGATCTAATGTTGAAGTTAGTTTTACATTGTGAGAAGGTGGTGAGGTCCCATCCAATGTGATTTTTTTTTATGGATCTAGGCAGCTACTGACTTTTAAGTAATTTTTCTTAGTTCCAAAATAATGATGGATATGCAGGCTTTAATTATTTATACTGAGAAGAGATATGGTTATTAGTAATGGTTATTAGTCATTCACATTTTTCTGTTTTGAAATAAACCAAATACATTTCTGTAAATGCTTTTGTAAATGGTTCAAACAAACGTAAGCATTTGATCATTCATCAAATAAGATCATTCTCAGAGTTTTTGGAAATGTATTTTTGCCTCAGTTTCTTATGCAGTTTGGAATAAGCTTTTTCATTTTGCAAACAGAAGAGCATTGTACTTTACAGAACTTGTCAAGAATTTTGAAAACTCGACAGATAAATGTTTGGGATTTTATATGGTTTCTCTGAGTAAAGGAATGTTATTTGGAACCCTGGAAAATGGGGAACAGAAATTCACCCCAGACAGCAGTAACTTGCATAATCAAGATTTGCATAGCAAGTCACATTTAGAAATCATGGGAGTTTCCAGGCCTTGTATTACAGTATAGATGGACTGTTCTTGCAAATGTCTCTGACACAGTAGGTGTGATATGGGTTTTATTTCAGTGTTTTAATTGAAATACCTTTCTTCCCCTCAAAAAAATGTAACTATTTTTACCCACTGAAAGGAAACTTAATTTTTTTCTCTGAGTTCACTTTTGTCTGTTTACAGCATCTCATGTCCTTATTCAAGCATAGGATTTGGGGTGCACATTCTTTTCCAGGCTGAAGAAATACAGAAGAACTTATAACAGTTTGTTTTTCTCCTTTTTTTTTTTCTTTTTTTTTTTGTTAAAGAATTGTATAAGAAACCTTGGAACAGAGTTCATCAACCTCATCTTAACATATCTGTTCAAACGTTATTTCAAAATTCAGAAGGTAAGCCATCAGTGAATGACATCAGCATGATTAGACCATGCTGAAATGCTTCTCTCTTATAAACTTGTCTGCATATCACCTTTTCTAAGGTGTTCTTACAAGAAAAAACATAGGAAATAAAAGTATGTTGATAAAAGAATGCACCTTTACAATTTGAAGCAAGAAATGTACTGTCTTCAGATGTCTTCCTTCCTGCAGTCTGTTTGTGAAACAATCTCTTAGTTTTATTGCCTTTACTTGTTCATTTTTATAGAAGAAGAAAATACAGAACGAAGGCTATTTGTTACATATTGTGATTGGCTATATCAAATACATTGCATTTTTTCTGTAGCTGGATTCAAGTGAGCTTCATAACCAACATTCTTGTTTGCACAACTCTGAATGATGATTCCTTCAGGGAGAGAAAAAAAAAAAGCCTGCTAGAACTGGGGCAAGAAGCCAGAGAAGCAGTTTTAAGGAAGGCTTTAATACTTTTGATTTGCTTCCTCATCATTTTTGATTAGGAGACCATAAAATTTTGAGGACATCAGGGTTCCTTACCAGGAGAGAGGAAGATCATACTTATTAGATGTATAACACACTAGCTTTCTGTTTTCTTCTGTTGTACTTATGACAAGTAATTGCTTGTACTCTTTGTCCTTAATTAGTGCTGCTTCTTGCTGATGACGTTTCTTCCTGTTTCTCTGGTTCAGCCTCCCTCTTCCTCCTTTCCCTCTCCCTAACTCTTCTGGGAGGGAGCTGTATTGCTGAGGCCATGTTCGTCACCGATGTAAAATTCCACTTAAGTATCTGTAGACTTTACAACCTTGCTGTTGCATGGAACAGCATCGTATAAAGACATGTTTGTAGGTTTGGTGTAAATTTTATTTGCTGGAAATACACCATGTCTTTCTCTTATCCTCGTACACACAAACAAAATTTTGCCAACAAACAAGCATACAAACAAAAGCAGAAGTGAAAAAATCATGCTTAGGAAAAGGCATTTTAATTACAAATGAAGTAGAACTTCTAATTAGAAAAAAGCATGAGAGTTTGAAGTAATTTCATTTTTAAGATTCTTGCTGTTCAATATTTGTGTACTCCTATAAGCATTTTACATGGAAGTTGGTACAGTTATATTGCCAAACTCATCCTAGTACAGGCCCAGCTAAAATCAAATTTGTGTATGCTTACCCTACTTGGTAGCATATATTATTCTATTCTTTTCTTTTTTTCTTTGCCAATACAACTGCATCTGTATGAAAACTGTTGGCAGCATTGTTGTTATAACCATATCATTTTTCATACTCCTAGCTGGAGTAAGTGCTTTGGTAATAAATAAATCAGGTTGTAGATCAAATGTTGGCCTATTTATGTATATAACTGAAAGTAGATAATAACAATTTCGTTGGTTTGCTCATTCGTTGTTTGCTTAACTGAGGATGTTCCCATGATCTGGTGAAAAAGAGGTAATAAACTTTCTGAAACAGATATTGTATGTTTCAGCTTTTGATTGCTTTTTCCTGTCATTTAAATGGAAAAAGTTAATAAAATCTTTCTTTAATTTTCCTTGGAATCATTTCTGTTTTGTACTCTGTCATATTTATATAGGATTTTTGGTTAGTCAAAATGTTTTATCTTTGGATTGTTATGAGTATCTTGAAACTTACAGGTGATACTTCAACAGGAGTTGGAGTATTTTACCATCTGAAATTATATAGCTGTTTCACAGTCTGTAATTTATTACTGTCATGAATCTGAAATAGTGAATTTAAAAATATTTCTACGTGCAAAGTATTACTGTTTGACATATGTTCAGAGTTGTGTTTTTTTAATCAGCTGACCTTAAGAGAAGGTGGCAATGCCAGCACTATGCTTTTTTCTTTTTTATTACGCTACTTGTATAAAAAATGCACATTTAATTGTGGATGTTCCAACATGTGTACTTTTTTCTGTTATTTGTTCTGGTACCGTTCTTCATAGGACCTACCTCATTTTTACAAAACAGACATGCATGTATTTGTATTTAACCATTTCTTTAAGGTTTTATGAAATGTTTTACCTATCCTTGGGACTTCTGTGTACAAATGAGAATGAGGTCTTATCTCCATCAGATGAAAGTATGACTTGTAATAATGTAATTAAGTATTGAGTTTCTTTGAAAATGCAACCAGTAACCTTTCAATGCTATGGCTGGTTTTTGTTGGATTTTTTTTTTTTTTTAATAAAATAGACGTTTGCAGTATTACTCTGGAAATAAAGTTTTTTATAAAAGCCTCAGTATATGTTATGAACACTTTGGCATGTCGAACTCAAGTGGTTTGTAATGTCGAGTCTTTCAACCATTGAGAGACTAATCTCTTATCCCTGACTGGCTGTAATGTGTTTTTTACACCTACACTTCCAGTGTTCTGCAAAGAAGAGCTGTGAGAACATTTTGGAAAAATACAAAAGTAAAATAATCAGCTCTGTAAATCTTGTGTGAAAGACCTTAACTAAGATAAGCATGGAAAATAATTGTCTAGATTCTGTACCAAAATATAAATTGTATTGTTATGGCTTTTTTTGACAGATAAGGTTCATGAAACAGCCCAGTAAGTAAAAGCTCTGTAACTGCTTCTTGCTGCTCCTCTTGTTTTTCTATAGTAAGCTGTTATTAATCTAGAGGACTGAAGGTATGCAAATGTCACATGCTAAGGTATATAAATGCAGCTTTTGTGTAAATGATATGTGACACTGTATCCACGCTTGGAGACTGCGTTACAGGGAAGACATTTTTCTGTACTAAACCAAGATGTTACATGAGGGGAATTATAGGGACTTCAGAAATAAACTTATTCAGTACTGTGTAGTATAGTTAACTTTACTGCAAAGATAATCTAATTAAGAAACACTTCACCATTGTGGTTTGAGGAGCAACTAATTAAGATCTTATATGATGATGGTAGCAATTCTCACTTACAAACCATGAAAAAACTGTTGTGGTTTTAGTTTTTTTTTTTTTTTTAGTGTTGCAACTCAGGAGCCAAGTAGGCATTTTCAGTCCATCAGGCGTCAGTTATAATAGTCATAAAGAAGGTGAAGGCAGATGTTTCCTACCTGACTTTTTACACTTAAGCAAGAGTGCTCCATCAGCTGTTAAAGTAAAATAGGATTTCTTTTTTTTTAACTTATGGTATCTTTTGGGATAGTAACTATTGTTAAAGCAAAAATGATTTACAGTCATTGTCATTCTTTTCCCTTTAAAAGGCACCCAGAGTATTACATACTTAGAAAAATAATTCCAGTTTGGAGTTTTATTATTTCACTCTATTTTGTGTCTATGTTTTTTTACATCATGTTTTCTTTCTTTTGAGGGGGAGAGAGGAGGGCAGGGGGCATATCAAGTGACTTTCATCTCATTAAAGAGTGAATAGACAAGGTCTAACACTCAGAATTTATTTGCGTCATTGTATGTTGCTCATCCCGTTCTGACTGAAAGCGCTTATAGTCTAGACTAAATTGTTAAGCGTATGCCCAAGTTGAATGCACATATTTAAACTGATACTTCATGGCTCTTTAGAAATACCCAGATAGATGGAAAAATATATATGTGAAACATACAAGATACTCACTTTTTGCATAACACTAGTATTTTCTGACATTTCCCTGTATGGTTGCTTTGACTTAGTAGAAAAAAGCAGCAGTGTTACCCTACCTACAAATGAGTTTGTGTTGCTACATTAAACCACTCTAACAAAATTCAGTTCTGTGGGTTAATTAGTTGTGGTTGTTTTTTTGTGTGTGTGTATGTTGGTCATACTTAATGTAATGAGGCTAGCAGTCATTTGATGGTCTGGCTTTTCCTACGTAACCCTGCGTGCTGTGGTACCATGCGTTCAGCTTACTCAAGTATTTAGATACATAAATAAAAGCATATTTACAAAAGGCATACTGTTAGATCGTATAACATTTTTGCTTGAAAAGATCAACTATTTTATTTGATTGTGTACTCATGTGTAGTTTGATATTTTTTCATTCTAAAGAAGAAACATGAAAAGCTAACAACAAATCTTCACTGTTTCTTTAACAATATTGTCTAAAAGGATTTTTAGTGTAGGTAGTGCAGTTGTACATTTTAATGGAATTGCAAAAGCAAATGGCGCAAGGTTGTCAAAAGATGTAAATTCCTACTATACAGAGATAAGAAGTGTTTGTTGTTGTTGTTGTTTTGTTGTGATGTCTCCCCCCCTCCCCCCCCCCCAACATCAGTGTTTGCTTCTGCAGAGTCCTTTGATAGTCAGTGTTTGTGGATGTACAGTTAGCTGCCATGTTCCAGGCACCAAGCCAGTACCATTACCTGGATTTCACAACATTATTGTAAAAAGATATATAAGTATGACTTTTCTGAAGTTGCTTTCTTTCTTATTCCCTGCCACTTTTTTCAAAGCACGCACCCATGCACTGTTCGTATTCTCTCTCCCAAATATTCTTTTAATTGGAATTATATTAATCAATCAATTTTTCATGTAGCCTTTTTATTTAATTTGAATTATTCATTTTTATCTCAATTTGAAGGGGAAGGGACTTCCATTAATACAGATTTTCTTTTAGAATTAACTCCTGTAGCTTGATTTTAGGTGAAAATTATTGCTGTGAAAAAGCTGAACATTAAATTTTTTCAGTTTGGTAAAAGGAAGTTCACAGTGAAAGTACTGCACAGTAGTCTGAATGCCACGTGTATTAGGCAAAGTTTTAAAGTTTTGCTTGAACTATAATAGAGGATAGGAAAAGGTTGACACATAGTAAGTAGCATGTAATTTCAATTTTGAAAAGGTGATGTAAAAGGAAGTTTATTTCCAAGTTCATTGGGTGGAGTTATATCTATCTATTTATTTATTTATTTATTTAGTCACTTGTTCTTGGTTCCATTTTGAGCCATGCCACGCTTTTGACAGAAACTAATTAATTGCTTCAGAAGCTTTTATTATAATGCATTCTATACTTAGCTTCTTTGCCCATTTAAATTTTTGTTAAAATCTTGATTCAAAAACTAGCTCATGCTTCTTTAAGGGAAAAAGATATTTTATTTTATTTATTTTTTCTTTACTCTGGGGAATGGATGACTAATGAAACACTTCAGAATGAGGATATCTTAGTTCCTGGAGAACTTTTGTTTTGAAATAGTACCAACTGCTTCAGGAAACTTCAAAGGATTATGTATCCCTTGCTGCCATGTAATATTTTGAAGTTTTTGGCAAAAGTATACGGCCTTTTTAGTTACAAGAAGTACATATTTCCATTCTCGATTACCAAGAGTTTTAGTAATACTGTTTGTGGGTTGTTCTTTTTGCTTTACTAATTTTCCGTTCTAGACATGGAATGTAATTATTGAGAGAGTATTGTTATTGTTATTATTTCCCTTAACAGCGGCCTCACTTTATTTTTCACTTAATCCAGTCACTACCAAAAAAAATGTTTATGCTGCATGTGTACACGCGTACATGCACTTAGTACATAATAGCCCTTAAACACATTCACATTTTAATAAATGTGATTCATTTTGCTCATGAAGAATAGTAGCTGGACCATAAAGTAAATATTTAATGTTTACACAAAGATACTCATACATGCTATGTTCTGTTCTTAAGTGAAATTTATTTTGTAGACTGTTCTAAAGTTCCAGGAACAATTGTGCCTCTTTTATCAGACATGAGTGTAAGAAAGGATAGAGATTTCATCATTTTTAATACAGGTAGCCCTTTAGAAAGGTTATCATTAGAAATTAGTATGTTCTAGAAAGTTTGTTGAAAGGTATGCAGTATTCATATGCATTTGCAGCCTGTTTGAGGAAACATGAAGCCCGAAGTTACATGCAGAATTAAATAAGATAAATTTCATATTCGAGAAAATAATGGCAAGAAGGCTCTTCAGTGCGTGACATCATAAAATATCTCAACTATTTTCACACCTAAATTTGTTTTAAATTTGTGTGAAGTTTTGCTGTTTGTATTAGGGAGCAGTAATGTCTTTGAAAAGCTTACACTCACTCATATGCAAACCAATCCGTCTTTGGACCATCAACATAAAAAAACATATGCATATTTTAAATTTAACCCATTCGTACTATGCATTCTTACCCTGTCTCCTTCGTCTTCTTTCTTCTGTCCTTAGCGTGCTTTCATCAAAGGTTATCAGAACAACTTGTCCGCACGAGTTGTGGCATCTCACTTAGCAGTTTGCGTATCGGAAGTGCAACTCTTTAGTGAACGTAGCCTGGAGTCTACAGCTGCATAGCTTTGTGAACTATACTGAAGTTAGAAAAGCAAATGTCTGGATGATCTATAAAGTTATTTCCTTTCTTTTTCTTTTCTTTTTTTTTTTTTTTTTTTAAGATTTTTCTCAGCTTGGCTGTTCAGTCTAAGCCATGCATCTGTACGGTGTTACCGTTGAGGTACAGTAAGACTTTGTCTTGGTGAGAAAGAACTCAGCATTCCGGTTTTAAAATTGTGAGTCCATCATTTCTTGCAAGGCTAAAGCAGCCTTATTTGAACTTCAGCTCCTTTGTGGTAGACCTACATCTGGTGTGTGTGGGGGGGAAATAGGCAGGCGTTCAGCAAGCGGACAGATTTTGGTTGGGCAGGCTTTTTTTCCTCCTCCCACGAGTTCAGGGGGCTCCGCCGGTAACAGACGCGCAGGCCCCGCCGCCAGCGGCCGCGGCTGCTCGGAGCCCCGGGGCGGGGCCTCGGCCTCAGCTCGGCTGCTGCAAGGGCCGGGCCGCGTGGGGCGCCTCGGTCGGGGCAGACCTGGGTTTCGCTGTTAGTTGTATTTGCGTGCGGTTTTTTAAATCTGTTTCTGTAACTGAAACTCCTTAACCGTGAGTCACGAGTTCTTGTTCACAGTGCTAAAAACGTGCAAAAGTTAGACCCGGCTAAACTGTTGCGTTGTTGCCGTTGATTGAACAATCAGTGACAGTTTGAAATGGAAGTTATTCTGCTGGTGTGTAAAACGGTTAATCTTTAGAGTTAAGAAGAAATTCTAGAGACCGTGTTTGAGTGCGGTTTCGTTTTTAGGTCAAATGAGATGTTAGAATGTGTAACTGTATAGGATTCGTCCCCAAAATGTCGGAGTGGGGGGTGGCTACTTCCTGCTCGTAAGGCTTTTTACAATGCGCTCTCTGATGGGAGAAGGAGTATTTTTCATCCAGGCATTGAAGGAGCCTCTACTAGTTTTTTACTGCCGGGTCTTCTTTGATGCTGACAAATACAGCAAAGCTGCTTTATTGAGAGTACCACTAACTTTATTTATTTATTAGCACTTCCTAGGTCATTTCTATCAGGAAGCAGCATGTTCTCAAACAAAAAGGAATGCAAAATTGTCTGAATTCAAACTAACTCTTATAATAATCTAATGCAGATTGAGAATCCATAATTTGGATGAACCCCAGTGCATTGTTTAATGCTTGCCTGATACTTCTAGTAGTCTAAAGCATGTTTCTCATTTGATTGCTATAAAGTGTTATTCCCCTGAATCTCTCTAAAAATTTGCTGTCACAGAACTTTCTATGTGCAGAATATTTCTGGTCGTTAGGTATTACCTCTGTTTTTAAAAAGAATTTTTAGAATTAATGTAAAATTCATCTTTACAACGTACTTAAAACTTGCTAGGAATCTTGCAAATAAATTAGCAAAATTAAAAGTGAAACTTCACAGAGCAAAGGGTACAAGAAACAATTACAAGAAAGGGGGAAAAGTGTAAAAGCATCTGGAATTTCTAGTGTAATACATTTTAATCTGCTTATTTGTCCTTTGACTAATTTCAGTGTTCTCATATTGTTTTCCTCAGTTTCTTCAAAGCCCACAGATCCTTAAAAGTGCTGGAAAAACTATGAGCAAATAAATTACTGGACCACATTATAGGTTTCTAAAGGTTACTGACACAATTAAAGTAAACTGTCTAATTGTTAAGCAGTTGGTAAAAAGGTAGTTTTAAAGGTTGGTAAAAAGGTAGTTTAAAGTCTAAAAGGTAGTTTAAAATGAACTTCTTTGCTCTGTGAAGTTTATAGAATATCTGAATTATTTGGTATAGCACTTGGTGCTTGCCCTTTGGGAAGCATACCAGAGGAATGCCCTTTCCTTGGTTTTGTAATAATTATGAATTAGAGTTTGTTGCTTTTGTCGAAGGCTTTGGGCTTCATGAAATAATTTTCAACACACTTCATAGTTGTTCCATGTGCTTTTCCTACTGAGAATCTCAAAGATAATTTCCAATCAAATCCAAGATCGCAGAATAGTACATTCTGCTAATACTGGCAGGTCCCAGTTATTTCTGGTTGTGAAATCTGAATTTTTTCTTCATTATCAGAGTAATTCGGCAAGGAGTGGTCTAATGTTAGACTTGGCTTTGAGAACTTGAGAAAATACTATGAAGCAGCTGGTCATAGGAAATTAACCTTAGGTCAGCAATTACTAGCTCAGGGTAAGCAAAATAGATAAGAATGTTGCAATCTTAAGGCAAACTTTGGAAAATCAGTCAAATTAACTACTTTTTCAAACAGTGTGCAGTTGAATTGCTGAATTCATTTGCCACACGATCTTTCAAAACCAAAAAATGAAGAGAGAAAAAAAGCACACAGGGACGAATAGAAGGAAAAGGTGAACAGACAGATTCAGAGAAGAAATGCCAGCCAGACTTAAACACATAAATGTTTATACAAGATCTGTCTCAGGAAGTCCCTAAACCACAGCTTAACTGGTGAGAGGAACCTGAATCTCAAAAACAGCTACTGTACCATTGCCTTTTCCTATGCTCTTTTTCCTTAGCATTCTCTGACATGGGGTAACGTGTTTTAAAATGTTGAAAAGAATCACTATTACAATATTAATTTTTTATACTATGTTTTTCATGATTCATGGGAAGAACATAAGGAAATGGATGGGGGAGAGGGAGAAATGAGAAAATTTTGTAGTACTCTTGAGAAAATCTGATTGTGCTCTGAAGGAAAGCTTTGTTGGGAATTTCTGCCAGTTTCAGCATTTTTAGACTGTTTCAGAGGGTACAGGAATTATTCACACCAGTCAGAGGCTATTTTGGACATAAATTCTTGAACAAAACTCCACCTGAACTACTGGTAACATTTTGTTTCACATACTTATTTGAAAGTTGCTTGATTTCTAGTGTGCTTATTTGTCTGGTTTTCTGTATTAGGCTGTGTTGCTACAGTAACAAATGTGGAATGTTTAACTTCAGTGATCCAGTAGGATGAGGTTATTCAGGAAGCACTATGGCCTTATGTCCTTCTTTTAGTTTTGGGGTTGCTAAGTACGAAGTAATGATAATATTTCTTTAAATGCAGAAAGTGAGCTCATTGAGGTGGTGGGGTTTTTTGTTTGTTTTTTGTGTTTTTTAGTGTTTCAGGTAATACTGACTTTCTGAGAAGTCTCAAATATTTACAGACACTTTTGAGTGGCCTTTTGGATTAGCAGCCCTGCTTCTGAAAGATTTTTTTCTGAGGTTATCAGTGTGCTTGAGTAGAGAATGGCAAAACTTTATAAAGGTCAGCAACAATTTTTGTTTGCATGAGATGCAACATGATGTTATACTGCTTAGTTGAGAATCTGGTACGTCAGAAAGAGTGAATGTCTTTCAGGAATTTTCAGTTTTCTCTGAAGCACTTTAAATCAGCTGTCAAACTGAAAAACTCATTGACATCATGTTATTTTAATTTCCTTTAAAACCTGTGTATTTTTAACTACATTGCAATGTTGTATCACTTACTGCAAGAGCTCTAATATTTCCATCTGTCTCTGCCAGGCTTTAGTAGAAAATGCTTGTCATATTGAGTCACTGTTATTTTCTTTGTATTCCTAAAAGGATTGATGCAGCCCATTTGTTTAAAATCTCTGCAGTAAAGGTCTCTATACAAATAAATGCTTCCATAGTAGATCTCAGAAACCACTGTTGTGGGAAAGTTAATGAAGTTTGAAAAGGCTAGTCTATATTTGTAACACTCACAGAAGTAATACCATGGCAATTAAAAGCATTGGCAATTTTGTTAGTGATGTATATTCTTCCATAAAAAGCCTCTTCCTTTTTTTCTGAAAAACAAACAAACAAAAAAACCTCTAAACAATATAGAACAATGTTAAACATGAAAAATGAACTGCAGGTTAGTGGTTTAAGTATTCAGAGTACTCAGTCTGAAGCAAATGTTTCAGTGTTGAGCTTTTTGATAAAAGAACCAAATGACTTACTCTTCTGATTAGCAAATTAAGCTCAGGCCAAAAAGAAATCATCCCAAACTATTCAGTGAATTGCATTCAATCCACAGCTTTGGAAGACCAAAACCAGACTTTTTTTTTTTTTTTTTTTTTTTAACTAAGTTGTTATTTGGTGGGGAAAATAGCTCCAAGCTTATTCTTTCTCCTAAATATTAACTACCATTAAATAACAATTGCAGCGTTACCTTGAACAACTTGAGATGCTTGCGCTTATGTTGTGTTTTGCATATGTTCTTAATCCTGTTCTTATGACTCAGAGGACACAAAATAGACATGACTGAGAAAGAAAAACGTAAACATTATACAATCACATTTGTGGGTAGAGCTATAACAAGGAACAGACCATTGGCACACTCTTGGAACAGAGGAAGGACTGATTCTTTCTAAACTCATCCAGGAACTGGAATGTTTTCAACTTCCAGTTTACCACCTTTGTCAGTCAAGTCCAGTTAAAAAAGGTCGATTTTTTTCTGTTTTATAACTTCAGTGACTCTTCAGTCATCTGCCTTGTATTTCTTTTTGCTTCAGTTTGTTTATTGTAATCTTTTTTACGTATCATGATGATGCAGTATAGCATCTAGCACAAAATCATAGAATTATAGAATATCAGAGTTAGGAGGGGCCCACAAGGATCATTGATACTTTTGAAAATCTCAAAGGAATTGTAAATGTGCAGTTCAGAATGTACAAATGCAGGCAGGTTGTTACAGGTGCAAAAATGCTTGGTAGAAGGGAAGCAAGCTGTTATATGTCCAGGAAAGATTCTTGTGTTTAAATCTTTTCTTAACAGAATTTTACTAAGGCAAACAGATCTTTTCATGCTAATGGCTGTGTGAAATAAATGTGGCCTAGAGGCTTAACTATCAGATGGCTTTATGAATATTTCCTCATTTCCTATAGCTGTCATTTATGAGAGAATTCTAACTAAGGAACTAAGTAAGGTCTAGATGCATTATGTGTGACTATGGTAAGACTAGAAAAAAGTTCATTTGATGAACCACCTAAGTGAGTAGCTCAAGATAGCTGTCTAGGAAAAATGTATTAATCTCTTTTTCCTTTATGCAAGTCTGTTAAATGTTGTTTTTTATTGATACTGATCACTGCTTTTCTGTAACAATACTAATGCAGTTTATTACAAGATTTCTTATTCTTTGATACAGAAAATTGAGGGGGAAGTTTTTTTGTGAGGCTGCATTTTGACTGACTAATGTAGATTTCTAGGGCAGACAAGGTAGACTACTATTTCCTTTCCAACTTAGATTCATTTTAGTGCTGTTTCCATAATTTTTGTGAAAAAGGTTTAATTCATTTTTGATGTGCATATCAAAAATAAAATTAATTTAACTGTTAAGAGATTTTTTTTCTTGTACTGTGTATCTGTTTTGCATGCATATGCTAAAATGATTTCCCACACCATACCTGCAGTTTTGCCTAAATGTACATTTTACAGATATACTTTTTTCAGTAATAAGTTGAAAAATGCTAGCAAGTACCGAAGTTGATGAAGAATTCTCTACTTTCTAGATAATATTATTTCTAGATAATATATTGAAACCTATCTAGCTATTTTTAACTAAAAGAAATGCTGCCATGTGTCATTCTTTTCTGTAGCACAGTTAAATTCCAAATTCAGAAGAACAATAGAAAGAAGAAATTGTCTTAAATCCTAAGAGCTATTACTGATTTAGTTATTAACTCTTAAGTTATTATTAAGTTAATTCTTGTGTTTAGCAAAGATGACGCTTTTAGGATCTGCTAGTGAAATACTCTATTCTTCATCAAATGAGCAAATAGCAACACTTCATATCAAAATGAGTAGATTATTGGTTAGAATCCTCTTGTTTTCTTTCTGTTCTATATATAATGGTTATGACTATAAAATAAATTATATCTGTAACTTTATGTTGTATTTATGAGGAACACCTAGAGTTTATTCCATTTTCTCTCTTTAAGATTTCCACTCATCTCTCTGTCTTGCTTATAAGATTCTTAGTACTGTTTTGCATTGGATTGATTAAATCACCGAAGAGGGTTACAGCTGTTCTTCCTGACAAATCTTTACTCTTAACAAAATGTGTGTACAGAATAAGGGAAAATCAATCAGAGCAGACATTAACTTATTAGGTGTTTTTGTTCCTTCCAGAACATCTTCTAAGTAGATACCAGAAACACCTAAAAAGAGGAAAAATATGTACAGTGTTATCACTCACCTGGTCAGAGAGCAGGAGCAAAGAGATTATTCATGGTGTGCATGTACACAGGACAAAGGACAGAAAAAAGACATACTAAGGAAAGTTTATTTAGCCTGACTTCATGATGTATTGGGTTTACATGGCAAGGTTTTGGTAGCAGGGGGCTGCAGGGGTGGTCTCTGTGAAAAGAATCCAGAAGCTGCTGGTCTTGTTTCAGTTTGCTCCTTACAGTTGGACCCTGTAGTAAGAACCCATATTGGAACAGTTCTTGAAGAGCTGCTCCCTGTGGGAAGCCCACATAGGATCAGCTCAGGAAAGACTGTATCCCATGGGAGGGACCCCATGCTGGAACAGGGGAAGAAAGTGACTGTGAAGGAGGTGTAGAGTTGAAAGATAGACTGACTGCAACCCCTGTTCCCCTGCACCACTTGGAGGGGAGGAGGTGGAAGAGGGTGGATAGGGGGAAGGTGTTTTTAGTTTTGTTCGTTTTTTTGTTGTTGTTTGTTTTGTTTTGTTTTTCCCTCACTGCTCAAGCTTGTTAGTAATAGGTAATAAATTACATTAATCTCCCTATGCTGAGTCTGTTTTGCCCATGAGGGTAATTGTTTTGTTATTTCCCTGTCCTTATCTCAAGTGTTGAGCCCTTTTAATTATATTCTCTTCCCCTTTTCCTTTGAGAAGGGGAAGTGAGAGAGCGGTTGTAGTGGAGCTCAGATGTCCAGCTGAGTAAAACCACTATACATGCCTTCTTGTGTATTTCATTAACACAAACTTCAAAGTTTCTAAAATAGGGATAGAATGAGCAGCACTTTAAGTGTGTTTTATCCATAGCCAGCTCTGCTTTTTATACTTAGAATACTTCTGAAATTATCTGGAGTTGCCTAAACCAAATAATGCATCGACATGCCTGGGTAAATTGTGGAATCTACACATTTCCAGTTGTGCGCACACAAATTTTCTGGAAACAGTTTAACCTGGCTATTAACATCTAAGAAAACAAATAACCCATCATTTCATTTTATGTTTTGTGAGTGATAGTTTTCTCTGCAGCCAAAACAAAGCATTCCTTCTAGTCATATCAATGTATTTTTTAAACTGAAATTTGTATTTGCACCTAAAGTTTTCCCTGTATCTTGTACTAAAATGTGCAGTATGGGGGAATACTGAGATGGAACCGTTACCTGTATGTCGTAGCCCATGTCTTCACAATGCTGCTATGGTCACCTCAGCCACATTGTGATGACAGGGTATCATAGTAATCTACGTGCCATTGTTCTGTAGAGTGTGATTCAGAAAGATATATACAGATACCACTACCATCCCCAACTATGTTATGAGTTGTCAAGTAAATAACAACAATTATTGGAAGAGCAGCTGCATCCTTTTCTGCAAAGGTATGTTATATCACAGTATGGTGGAATCGTTAAAGTTGGAAGATATTTCTGGAAGTCATCTGTCTAAATCCCCTGTTCAGGCAGGATGACCTAGAACAGGTTGCCCCAGACCACATCCAGACAGCTTTTAAAGATGTCCAAGGAAGGATGCTCCACAACCTCTCTGGGCAACCTGTTCTAGTACTCCATCACCCACACATTAAAGCAGTGCTTTCTGATGTTCGGACAGACCCTCCTGTGTTCCAGTTTGTACCCATCGCCTCTTGTCCTGGCTCTGGGTACCTCTGGAAAGAGCCTGTCTCTATTCCTCTTTTGCACCTTCCCTTCAGGTATTTATGGGCATTGTTAAGATCCCTCCTGAGCCTCCTCTTCTCCAGGCTGAACAGTCCCAACTCTCCTTGCCTTTCCTCATAGTGGAGATTCTCCAGTCGCTTTATCAGTTTTGTGGCCCTTTGCTGGACTCCGTGCAGTATGTCCATGTCTCTGTTGTACTGGGGCACCCAGAACTGCCCACTGTACTCCAGGTATGGCCCCACCAGTGCTGAACAGAGGAGAAGGATCACCTACCTCTCTTGATGTGATGGTGATACTTTGTTCAATGTAGCTGAGAATACCATTAACCTTCTTAGCAGCAAAGGCACATTGCCAACTTAGCTTCTTGTTGAACTTTATGAGATCTTGTCAGGCCATTTCTCCATCCTGTTGAGGTCCCTCTGGATGACTGTGTGGCCCTTTGGTGAGTCAGACACTTCCCCCAGATTCATGTGATCTGCAAATTTACTGAGGGTTCACTATGCCCTGTCATCCAGATCATTAATGAACATTTTAAATATGACTGGACATTTTAAATATGACTGACCCCTGGGCTTCTCGTTACTGGTCTCCAACTGGACTCATGACTGTGAGCATATGTGTGCAATGCTTGATGATCGGTGATCTCAAAATCTGTTAATGAATTTAAAATAATAAGCACAGATATTTTATCTTAGAAAGGGCATAGTCTGCTGCAATATCTGTCACAACTGCTGTTCTCTAGCTAGGTTTCTGTCATCATGCATATAGGTACCATTGGCAGGGCAGTTCCATAGCCACATCACCAAGTTATTACAGAATGGGGAAAAATGCACATAGAAAAAGGACCATCTGGAGGGTATCTGGTTCAACCTCCTACTCAATGTTGGGCTTCCTTAAAATTAGGTTAGGATACTGAGGACCTTGTCCAGCTGTTTTGAAAATATCCAGAAATGGAAGTTCACAACATTTCTGTGCAGTGTTGTAGTGCTTGACCCCTCTAACAGTGATTAATTTTTCTCACACACACACGCTGCCCCAGCTGGGATTTCCACTGTTGCAATTTATCTCAGTTGCTTCTTGTCCTCTCACAGTGCATCTCTGAGAGAAGGATCAAATCTTTCAATATTTTGTGGAAGTATTGTCTTTTTAAAATATGGTTATAAAGTGATTTTAGCTTGTGTTCCGACAGAGGTAACAAAGGTGACAACTATTTAAACTTCCTTGTTTTCCTAAGAGTGTATAACAACATTATTTTTCATGAAGTAAAATAATTTTCAGAATGTTCACTAAAGCTATTGAATTATTTTTATTCTTGGTTTTCATTGTTTTGGTTTTGAGTTAGAATTGTATATTAGAGTTAATGCTATGTATATGCATTATATCAACACTGTTTTTGAACCTGTAAAGTGCATTTGCTGGAACAATCCCTAAGTTTTATCCTTATGAATGGTGTCTCCACTGAAAACTTATTTAAGTATTTTAGATGTCATCATTTTTGAGGAATTCTGGGCCTGTAACAGAGTACCTATATCTGTACCTATATCTGTACCTATTTCAGAGTTAATATTCCAAAATAGTTTTTCTATGCTTTCCAGGTGTAAAAAGGCCCAGAGTCATAATCATAGAATAGAATCCTTCAGGTTAGAGAAGACTTCTAAGATTATCTAGTGCAAACTTTAACCTAGTACTAAAGTCCACCACTAAATCATGCTACAGAGTTCTAAATCTACACGTTTCTTGAAGATGTGTAGAAAAATAATCTACAGCTATTTAACACTTCTTCGTTTTCTAGCACAGTCATAAAGATGTTCCCCAGTCTTCAGAATGAATGTTGCATTAGTGGGCTTGTAAATATTGGTATTAAGGTTTTTCTGGAGTTCTGGGTGTGCTCAGGCCTGTTCTGTACTTCTTTATCCAAGAGAATGTCAGTATCATCCAAAAGTTTATTTGGTAATTTTGCTTGCGTACTTTTGCAGTGACACGGGAATTATAACAAATACTTACAGTACATTTTGATCCTTTATCTCATGTTGTTTTTTTTTTTTATATCATTTAAGTTAATATCTTTTTTTATATATATATAATTTAAGCTAATATCTGTGCGATGTTTTTAGATGTTTTGGTAGTTTTTCTGTGTGTTAATTTTTAGCTAAAGTTTCTATGAACTCTACTGGAGGCAGTGAATTTTTTTTAAAAACCTGTGGTTTTGCTTGTTGAATTCTACTTAGTAGCTATACTGAAGCTAGAGTGGCTCGGAGAAGAGGTTTAATAATAACCTAAAGTATTTGAAATGCTTCTTTAAGGTCCTAAATTTAGGTAATAAGTCACAATAACACAGAGAGAATCTACAAGGACAAAGTGTCAGAATGATTTATGTATTTATTTATTTCTTTGTCACAGATGACTGTGTTTCACAGATGTTTATTCTTAAATTACCCTTGTAACATTCAATACTTTGGCCGTGTACTAACAAGCTCTTTAAATCTGCTTTACAAATGAGAAAAAGAATCTGACAATTTCTTGGAATGCTTGTGGTCAGTAGTTTTTAATGAGGCAGGTAATTTTAAACATAATTCATCAGTGATTAATACAGTTTCTCTAACTGATTTAAATATGATAGTATGCTTTCTATTTCCAAAATCTACATTAGAAGTTTCTAGTGACTTCTCAAGGCATTTTCTTGTATCTGTGGGATTTAATATGTGGACTCTTTCCAGGGCCACTGAAGATTGAAGAAACTGCCAAATTTAATTTAAGCAGTTTTGTTTGTTGATTCAAAATTGTGTTAGTGAGTGGACACAAGTAATGTGTTTTTACTGTGTGAATGCAATTGAAGTAGGTGGTAGAAATCAGTAAAAAAAGTTTAAATACTCATGTAATATTTTAAGTTGATCAAGTATTGTATTTTTTTTTTCTGTTGCACTTATGACAGAAATGGACTGTTTGATTTTTGTGTGTTTGATATTAAGATGATTACCACCAACTTCTCTGATGTGATCTCCAGACTCATAAACACATATATTTCTTTAATATTAATGAAAATTGCTTCTGAAAGATGAAGCATGGATTGAAATCTATGGTGTGGAGTTCTCTACCCTTTTTGACATTGAACAAAGCTGTGTTGTTGCCACAGCAATAAGTATCTGCATTTTTACTGTGTTAGAGTAGCATATCTTGTGGATTGTTCCTGATTTGTCGCATTATTTGAATATAATTCTCCACGAGTTAAATAGGGCTGTGTGATGAGGAAATGGGGGGAAAAAAGCTAAGACAAATGTAGTGATTACTTTTTGATAACTTTTGACTGCTTCATTAGATTCTTTCTGTAACTTCTGTTGAAAGCATGGGTATATTTCAGAGATGATATTACTGTCTCTGGAAGAGACTTACATAGGGTACACTATCTTAAAAAAAAAAATTAACCTTTTCTTAGATTGAAACAAGCCAATTCAATCTTTAATTGTTTTTAACCATAAATCCTACAACTCATGGTTGTAGGTACATTATTCATTAAAGGGATGAGAAGACAAATTACAGGATTGGGTAATTTTCTCTTGGCCCTTGGCACAGTGCTGTTTAATATAGTACTGGATAAACAGAACAAGGAAGCTTTGGGAACTTAACTGGGAGCTGTTGAAATTCCCAGTTAACTCACACTTTAATGACTTCAGAAGTTCTGAAGATATTAATTCATAGTTTTGTTATAGGATACTAATTTTCATTCGTTGCTCCCATGAGTGTTATAATGCATGCTGTATTCTATTTAATAATTGAAGTATTTGTCACTTAAAGAAAATTGCTATTTACGTGTGATGTAATAAGTCTATACAGGAGAAGAGATAGGGACCTTCTGTTGAGTGTCTTTTAATGTAGCTAAAATTATTTTGTGAATACAGTGTGAGACTCCATGGAACATAATGTAGCAGGGCAAAGTTTATGATAGCAGCCCAGAGATGCATAATCACCAGAAGGTTAGGCATGCATAATTACCTGAACTGTCTCACTGTAGTTGCAGAGAATGACAGGGGAGTACTAAAGATGGTAAAAAAAAAAAAAATGGAATAGTGAAATATATTTTCTAAGCAGAAATCTAAAATGAACTTAAATTAGGAAGAGATTGCTTTTGTTTTAATTAAGGACTTTAAGTTTCTGCTAACTATTTCTTAGACACATAGAAAAAGTCAGCTGTTTTCTGCATAGTTGCAACAAACAGGCTTTTGATGAAGACACCAAAAGTTAAGATGAGCCATCTTAAAAATATTGTTTGGAGAAGTTGAAAGTGATTTGTTGAAAAAAGTCTTCGCTGTCTGCATAGTATGGAAGTGTAAATACAGCAGAGACACGTGTAAAGAATGTATACAGTGACAAGGAGAGATGAGATTTTCATCAGTGTATGAAAAATGAAAAGCTTAAGTAACAAAGCAAATGTATTAGGGGTCAAAGGTGATGCTATATGTCATAGATGAGCCAAGTGTGCAGTGTTGCTGTATGTGAATCTGAACCTACTTGGGGTTAGTTTTAACATAGTAGAAATTTTTCTAACATGAGATCTAAAATGGAAAATCTGGGCAGGGTGAGTGAATTGTAGTAAAAGCATGTGATACATTGTAAGGAGTAGTTATATATAAATATCAAAGTCAGTGTTTCTTGGGAACATTTTGAAATTTGGAACTATGTAATTAAAAATAATAGAAATCATTTTATTGAAAAAATATTTTGTCCTTTTGACTTGGTCTCATAATCTTCAATAATATACCAATATGTGAGTAGTACTGATGCTATGTTCTGGCTAGCTGTCATCAGATAGAAGTGATCCCATTCGTTTGGCCACTGGACTGGCAATATCTATTACAATCACATGTTCTTGCCTTGGCAAAGATTCACATTTAGTTGTTCTTAAAGTATTCTAAGTCCTACCAAGGCTAACCAGCATATACCTTTGGTTCGGTGGAAAAAATATTCCAGCCCTTAGTCCGTGGAAAAGGTCCAAATTTTGTGAAACCAACGAAACCACAAAACTGTAGTATTTTCTCTGACTATGAGCAAATCTCCTAAGAATGATGTCTTTTGCTTTTACAGACTGCTGACTGTAGTGATTTCAGCTTTCTACCAGTTAGTTAATTGATAAGTAGCTTTCTGTCTGTCCTCTGCTTTGTTTAGTATAGTAAAAGCTCACTACTGTGTGTGGGAAAAGGCTTGCTTAAATATGGCTGACTAGATATTGGAAAAACATTTTTGTCTCGTCTGGTTTTCCTATCAAATCAGTGTTGTTATGCAACTTTTGTGGAGAGAAAAGTAAAATAATGGCATTCCATGGGTTTCCTGTTATGTGTGCTAGTTAACTGTGTGTCTTGTAGACATTGCTTCCTATACTACAACTAACACTATACCTAGATGTACATGTCAAACCACAGCATATGTGCATTCAGGGGGTTCTGGATTGTGGATATCTTTAGAAAGTGTATGTGATGATATGTAGAGAGCTACATTTGTCCGTTAAAACATTTAGCTTTTGTTCTCCTTTTATAGCATGTGTTTGTAGTTGTCACAGTAATGGTATAATTTAAAATGCTGCAGATTATTATAGCATTTGATCAAAATGCTAAGTAGATACAACAAATTGAAGTCTCCAGGCTAATCTGAAATACTTCATCAGCTAGTTGTTCTTTGATGCAAAGCAGTGAATGTATGACTAACAAAAATGCTGAACTGCAACTGTTTCATAACTTATTTGCATTTGCAGAATTGCACAGACCCTTAGCCAGGCACTATACACTGAAGTATAGGTAAAGCATACAGTGTGGTGTTCATTATACACTTTATTTTGGATTTACTAGCCTTGCTATTTCACGGGACAGCTTTATAACTGAGAATGATACAAGTTACCAATCTTTTTTTTTATCTGCACTAATTTTTTTATTTTTTTTTACTTCCAGTTTTGCAATAGTGTGCATTTGTACAATTTTAGGTACTGTGAATTTTGGATCACACTCTGTGCCTGCAAATTTTCAGAAATCCACAAAACAGTTTTGAATAAATGCTACTACTTCTGTGGACTGCACATCCTTACATGTTTACTTTAAGGAATTTAAACCCCACTTTTGTGAAGTGTTAATGTACCATGGTCATAATATTTATTTTCATGGGTCTTTCTGACAGAAGAAAATGTGTTTCCTGCTGAACTCATGGAAAATAGAGGACGACAGTAACTTACTCAGGTCAGAGAAATCTGTGGCAAAACATAAAATTTGAACTCAGATTTTTGGGATTATTTGGGATAAGACACATACCTGAAAAAACAGATTGCCATTTGTTTCTGCTATAAGGATTTGAAATAATACCACACCAGCTTTCTCATTGGTATAACTTTGTCCATGTGATTTGATTGAAAGTATTCTGTCATTCATAGCATGTTACATCACTCAGTGAGGAATAAATCATACAGCGTTTAAAACTTAATGTTCATGCAAGTTTTAAAGCTTACATTCCTGTTCTGAGCTTCAGAATTGGGTGAAGCTGAATAACCACTGATTTCAGGAGGTTTTGGATTGTGTTTCTTAAGAGCATGTTGTTAGTATCCTTTGGACTTCGATGCATCTCCAAAGTATCCATGCTATTGTTCACCTCAGTGTTATTTTCATTTTCTCTTTCTTGGAAGCCATGAGTAAAAAAAATAATAGGAGAAGCTTACGGGTGAATCAAAAACAAAAACAAAAAACATGAATATATAGGCATGGGTTCTGTATCCTGCTGAATACTGTAGTTCCCTTAAATACTTCTTTAATAAAACTTGGAAAGTTGTAGTCTAGTGGATAAAGGACTCAAAATGCATGATCTGGCTGGCACTGACTACTACATTTCAAATTGACTTTTCAGTTGTACTTCAGCTTCCCTGTTGGTAATCTTACTGCTTCTTTTTAGTTCTACAGTAAAAATTAAGAGCTAGGTACTACAGCTCTTTTTGTCAATTTAAAAAAAAAAAAAAAATCACTCCCCTTTACACACTGTAATTTCCAATGAGTAATGTAATAATGGATTACTGGGCCATGCTTTTCTTAACCAGAGTTGTTATTTCCATGATATCATAAACTAATGAATACTGTATTGTCCACATACAATAACCAGCTGCGAAATTGGTTTTAGTGACAATGGAGAAAAGACAGCATCACTGGAAAATGTTTTGCCTGTGGAAGCAGCTGCCCATGAGCTCACCCTCTGGAAAATATCCTGATGGCTTCACATCTTAGAGAGCTTTTTCTGTGCACAGTAGCACAAATATAAGCCAAGGTTTGGAAAGCTAGTGCTGTGTGTTTTCTTTGGCATATGGCACATCTGAGCCTTTCCTTTGAGAGGCAAGTCTTGAAGTCTTTTGCTGAGTGGAAATTTGTGTTTCCTCTGAGCAAAGTAAATTGATTCTCATCAATTCATCTATTCCAGTCATCACATCATATATATATAGAACAGTTCACATTGCCATTGCACAGATGAAGGCTGGCAATGCTTCAAAAATAAAAATAAAAAACTAGTCCTTTTTATTTTAAAAGGGGGGAGAGGGACACCATTGAACAGGTGTAGCTTAATGTATATTTTAAAAAATAATGTGAATATTACATTCTAGCATACTATATTCAGTTTAATTTATTATTGGCATCCATCAGTTTAATTTCTGACATCCTGCACCTCACTACCCACAGAAAGCCCATTTTCCTGACACTTTTCTTTGCAACATAAAGGACCTTTGCTGACCCGCCCCCCACCCTCCCCCCCCCCAGTTCTTTCTGTTGCTCTTGTATCTCATCAGTCCTCATCTATATATTGTCTTGCAAAAATACTGTTTGTCCTCAAGAAATGCTTATTAGTGATGGTAGAGATCTAGAAGGTGTTTGTACCCCTGATATGAATGAGAATAGCAACAGACTTGCTCAAAACAACTAAAGTAGACATGAACCAAGCTGCCATAAGCCATGGCACAACATAGAGGCCCTGGGCAAATAGGATCTTAACAGTCTTCCATACTTTTTTGCATCCGAGGCTTACTTACTACTAGGAGATGACATTAAAATAATTTGTTTTCACTGAATAGACTTAAAACACTTCCAAAGATCCGACTTTTATCACCAATTAATGCAAGCATATTAAATTTCTCTCAGGGTGAAGTGTGTTGCTTAGACATGCTCCATGCAAATCGTTATAATGGCCTTCATTCCCTTTGAGAAAATTCTGCTTGACTAGCATAGTCACATTTTCTGTTGTTTTAATAGCTGGAATTTATTGAGAAAATTTAATGTGCTGAGGCTGTAAGAGTGTAACTGAGCCAGTTAACTATTTTTCTGAAACTGTAAGAGTGTTCTTTTCAAGGCAGGGCAAGAAAACATGGGGAAAATAAGTCATTAATTATATACATGCTTAAAAAAGATTTTCCATAATCTGATACAGAAATAAGGCAGATTTTTATGCTGCATAAGTTATTTTCCTACTCTAAAGGAGTGTTTCTTTCATTGTTATGCAGCAAAGAAACACTAGCTTTGCTATGCAGCTCGTAAAATAGTTTAGGAATAGCTTAGGTTAAATTCTGCCTTTTAGCTGACCCTAAATGTTTAAGCAATCCTTTAAAGAAAAAACAGGCTGAAATAATGTTTTTGAAACCCTGTTGTAATAGCTGCAGTTATCCGTGAATGAAGCACATGCAGTGGTTTCTGTTCAGTCTATTTGAATGCCACGTTAACAGCAGGCTCAGTACATTTTGTACAGCATTTTCTCACTGCATTCTTATAGGGTTTCCCTTCCAGCATCACTGAGGTCAGTGAGAGTTTTGTTAATGACATCTGAGACTAGGAGACTATGCTGTTTATCTTTTTAGCTAAATTATAGGGCCAAAAAATAGCAGCAAGGCAGGCAAAGACTTCTGTGATGCTTGGTTTTCTAACCAAGCATCTGTGTCTTTTTACAGTGAGTATTCTGAATACTGACTTATGAAAAATATTTAATCTGTAAACAATTCTTGCTTTCAAAACATATTTACTATTCCTTCCTCTCAATCTTTGGAAATAAGAATTAGCTCTTTCAAAGAAAGAATCTGTAATTTTAGGTATTAGGAGTTTCAGGCAAGCTTCAACAGAGGTGGAAGAACAAACCACACCTGAATAGGAAGTCTCTGGGACCTCTTGGAAATCAGGTACAGGGAATTTGAGTCCCAAGACTTGGGCAGTCAATAATAACTTGTAACATGAGTGTAATAAGCTTACACAGAAATCTTTAATAGGTTATTTTTTGATGGGTTGTTTGTTAACTTAGAAGGAACTAAAGCCATATTTTGTATGTTTTTTCTGGTCAGGAGTAACAGCTATAAACTTGCAGTGCTTTTATACTCAGCACTTATATAAACAGTGAGCAGATATTCCTGAAAAGCTGTTTGTTTTTGAAAAGGATTAAATGCTTCATGTCCAACCCTCCGTGCAAAGCTGCACAGGCAGATTTTGTGTCAAGACTGTCCTGCACATGGCTATGAGATGCAGTGAACTGCTGTGCTGTTATTACAGATTGCAACACAGTTCTCCCACAGAGCCAAAATTTTATCATAAATTCCAGAGGAAGTTCTCAGCTGAATTTGAAAGATGGGATGGAAACCTACTGTAAACAACCAAGAAGATACCAGTAGTGCTCTTATTTAAGTCAGAGAATGTTGGTAGAATAGGTTGCTTACATGTGATAATGGATCAGCTGAAAAGCCAGAAATGTTAGGGTATATTTAGTTCTCAGGTTGACTTACCTCTTGCTTCTTGAAAAGCTTTTCTGAAGCTAATTTAGTTTTCTGATTGTTGTTGTTCATAACATTTTTACATGTAATATTTCTGTTCTTACTTATTTTAAACGGGTAATTCTAATGCTTTAGAAGAATCTGTAGACTTATGTAAATGGCTGTAGATTTCACCCATTAATCATATGGTGAATTTCTGCTTTGTACGTGAGAGTGTAATAGTGCATTTGCTTCTTGCAATAGCATTTCCTGTTTATTAGGTCTCCT
This sequence comes from Anas platyrhynchos, assembly GCF_047663525.1. Lineage (NCBI taxonomy): Eukaryota > Metazoa > Chordata > Aves > Anseriformes > Anatidae > Anas > Anas platyrhynchos. The sequence goes on from NC_092604.1 coordinate 14,366,355, forward strand.
ATTTTTATTTGGTAGCAAAATGAGGGACTGTTCTCTTGTTCTGTGGGTACGATTCATTATTTTACAATGCATTTTGCTGTCTTGTGTGTGTATGATGTTGGGGGGGAGGATTATAGAGAAAACAGTCCAGATTCTTCTCAGAGTAGCACAGCAAAAGGGCAAGAGGCAGCAGTCACAAGTTTCCAGTCACATGTGGGAAATTACAGCTGCATATAAGCAAAAGAAAAATTACTATTAGAATGGTGTGGGAGCACTGGATTAAGTTAATCAGTCTCCATCCCTAAGCTTGACTTGGTGAGGCTGATAGCGTTTTCAGCTTTGATTTACTGATGCTTTGAGCATAAGATTGGACTAGATGAGCTCTGGAGGCAGGTCGCTTTTGACCTAAATTATCCTATTATTTGTGCCAGTACAAAGCATGCATAAAATGTAACCAGATTGGAATGGTGAGATTCTAATTCTTCTCTGAAAAAATCTCATTGCACTGCTATAAAAAGATTTTAGAGAATCTGTAAATGTGACATACTTTTACACATATTTATCTCATCATTATTCTTTTCTGCCTTTTAACCTCACCCACCTTCTTTGTAAACTGAGGTTAGAAAAGGAATTATGTATGTGAATTAGTAATAGTATGAAGAAAAAAGTAAATATTTTTGAGGTAGAACTTCAGTTTTGGAAATTCTGGGAGTGTTTTCAAAAATAGAGATATCTAGTTCAGAAAGAATGAAGTTATCATTCAGTGGAAGTACTGATTTTGATTTGAAACAAGTAATATTTGTTTAATATTTAGTTAGTAATACAACTGCCTTCTACAGATCACTTGGTAATTCCTCATATAAGAGGCAGTTTGCACACATATAGCACACTTCTTTGCCCAGTCCCTAGCAAATACATACAGAATTCACATAGACTTTTCTCTCTGTAATCTACTTTTTTTCTTCTACTAGTTGAATTTGAACCCAAAAAAGTCTGTACAACCAAGGCTCATATCAGGTTAAGTTTATGGGTCTGCAATATTGTTTGGGCTTTTAGAGCTTTTTAGTTTTGTTTTGATTTCTTCTGTAGTTTGGGGGAAGGTGTTTCTGGGAGATGTTTTAGAAGGATGTTGGGTCAGACCTCTATGACACTATTTATAGCTGTCCTTCTAACATTTTAGTTAATGTTTATCTTCTGTAATGTTTTAAGATGTTTTTCTGTCATTCGTAGGAATTGAATACTATGTCTTTTTGTAGCAAGTGTCAGAAAGTATATGCTGACAGCGCTGTTACTGAACCATGAGAATATGTGAATTGAATGTTAAGTTGCAATGTTGTAAAAAGCTGCAGGTTCACAAAAAGGTGTCTGTGGAGGAATGGTTAAGTGAAGTAGGTCATGTGAATGTTGAGCAACTTGGAGGTCGCGAGCTAAAAAAGTATCGAACGCAGCTCATATGAGTCTGGCAGATGGCGGGAAGCCAATCAAGGGACAAAGGCATTGTGTCAGTGTGTGGATGGGAAAGTGCCTAAGGCGGCATAACGGTTGAGGGAATGAGGAGCTAGCTGATAAGATAGGGAAAGTTGCACTAACCAATGGTGAGCTTAGCTTTTGCAATATGTATGAGCTAATTATATTGAATCATATAAAAGACGGCTGAGCTATCCAATAAATCGAAGTTCACTGATCACTCATATTGAGCGTCTGTGTCTTCCTTCCGTCAACAACAGGTGTCTCAAAGGCTCATGCATTACAATTGCTATGTGCTATTGTTTCCATGGATTCTGCCTCAGTAGAGAGGACCTCATCTCGATCTACAACTTCCTCGTGAGGGGAAGTGGAGAGACAGGTGACCTATTCTCCGTAATCACCAGTGATAGGACCCACAGTCCTATCGGTATTAAGCTGAGGCAGGGGAAGTTTAGCCTGGACATCAGGAAGAGGTTCTTCACCGAGAGGGTGGTCGCACACTGGAACAGGCTCTGCAGGGAAGTAGTCACTGCACCAAGCCTGTTGGAATTTAAGAAGCAATTGGACTGTGCACTTAGTCACGTGGTCTAAACTTTTGGGTAGACCTGTGTGGTGCCAGGAGTTGGACTTGATGATCCTTATGGGTCCCTTTCAACTCGGGATATTCTATGATTCTGTGATTCTTTTTAGAGTGCAATTTTAGATTGATTCTATTTCAGATCTAACAGAAGATTCGAGTATTTCTACTTAGCTTGCTTTGGCTTTTAAATGATTTTTTTTTAATGGGGAAATGTGATCTGTTGCTAACTGAAGTTTGAAATCAATAGCCAAGAGATTTTGAGATAGCCAGAGAAAGAAGCTGATATGAGTGGGTTTTATTAGAGCTGTGTCTCAAAGCAGGTAAATTAATATGTGGCTACAAAATATGTTTCGACCATGTTTGTATCAACTAAAAAAAAAAACTAGGTAATATGTACCCACCTTTAGATGACAGCTCCCTGTACATTGCGCCAGGGGAGTTTTAGGTTAGATGTTAGGAAGAACTTCTTTACCAAAAGGGTTGTTGGACACTGGAACAGGCTGCCCAGGGAAGTGGTGGAGTCACCATCCCTGGAAGTCTTTAAAAGACGTTTAGATGTAGAGCTTAGGGATATGGTTTAGTGGGGACTGTTAGCGTTAGGTCAGAGGTTGGACTCAATGATCTTGAGGTCTCTTCCAACCTAGAAATTCTGTGATTCTGTGATACACGATATACAAAAATCACTTTAAGGACTGCTGCTTTGAGATGCCTCCATTGGCCTACACCTTAATGCAATCTGGAATGCTTAACAGAGTCTTAGCAAATTATATACACTGTTTTGCACAAATATTTTTTTCTTATTTTTAATTCATACAGAGTCATTAAGTTTTGGTATGCAAAAAGACTGATTTAGTCAATGTGCTAGAACTTAGTTATATTTTGCTTTCAGTTCATGGTGTAAACTGTGCTTTCCCCTTTGGAATACACAGCTTCCTGCAGAATCTGATCTGCACTGTGTTCTTTCAGTAGAAATGAGAATACTGAAGACTATATAAAAAGACTTCCACTGGAAATTGGTATGACGGTATTTAGGTTGTATCCACTTTGTTATTATTTATCACTAAGGGCAGTGGCTGTGTGTTTGTGTAAATTTTGTATGAATTGCTTGCAAACTTCTTTTCAAAGTTACAGGATTACAAATTTAAGCACTTCGTACTTCCTGCAGATTAAGCATACAGTTACGTATTTTTTTTAGGAAAAAAAAGTAAAACTTATTTGTTAAGAGTGAATGAAGTTACACTTTCTTGTATTATCTAGTTTGGGTATGTCTGTCTGGCATATGGCTCCATGAAGAGTCAGAAGAGCACCAAGTCTCCTTTATGTATACAGCGATTGCTCTCACTAATCTCAAATCTTAGTCTCAGAGAGCTGTTTTAACCAAGGACATGTCAAAGATGACAGTGTGTTGTTACAACTCTGTTTTAGCAGACTATATATTCTGCTTCCCTGAAAGGTGAAGTATTGTGGATTAGGATTTTGTTCCTTCCTATGAGTTGTGGTTTAACCCCAGCAGGCAGCTAAGTACCTCACACCCACTTGCTCATTCTCCCCAGGTGGGATGGGGGAGAGAATCAGAGAGGTAAAAGTGCAAGAACTCATGGCTTGACAGAAAGACAGTTTATCAGGTAAAGCATAAGCTTCGTGTTCAAGCAAAGCAAGAAATTCACTCAGTACTTCCAATCAGCAGGCAGACACTCAGCCACTTCCAGGAAAGCAGGGCTCATCACACGTAAGGATTTCTTGGGAAGACAAATGCCATCACTCCAAGTGCCCCCCCCTTCCTCCTATAAACCAGCTTTTATTGCTGAGTATGACACTATATGGTATGGAATATCTCTTTGGTCAGCTGGGGACACCCCCAGACTCCTCACTGGCAGAGCAGTATGACGAGCTGAAAAGTCCTTGACTCAAGGTAAGCACTGCTCTGCAGCAATAACAAACATTGGTGTGCCACTATTTTCCTCAAAAATCCAAAATAGCCTCTACAAAGAAAATGAACTATATCCCACCCAAAGTCATGAGAATGTCCATGCCTTATGCTATACCATTTATGTCATGCTCAGGACCCAAACTTTCCAATACATCCTCATTAATCACCACCCTTTGATTAATACACAAATTTAATTCCCTTAATCTGTGTACCACTATGGGCACAATGATCTGCATCGGAGACCTGATCGACAAAAAGCGTAGCTAGAAGTACTCGAAGTAATTTCACACACACCACGGAGAGCTTCTCTACTACTTCCCAGCATTCACTCAGTTGAAGTACTAAAACAAATTAGATTTAAGTATCCTCAGAGAAGGCAAGTGTTTCTTCCTCCTCTTCATTTAAGTGCATTCAGAAAGTTACTGAAGTAAACAGATAAGCCTTGCATTGTGTTTTCGTAGTACCTTTTGTGAGTTTTCTCACAGAATTACCATTCAATTATCGAGTTCAAAACTAAAACTTTCCATGCTATCGCAGTGATTTTTCAGTTTTCTCAAACTTGATGATTTTATGTTGAATATACTTCTCAATTGGTGTTTGTCCTATGTTTGCAATGACTTTCTAACTGTCTACAGCTGTAAATGAAGTTTATAAACCATAGTGATACGAGTGAAACTGAAAGGCGTATGTTGATAAAGTGCAGTTGGGTACCATGCAAGAACTGTTACGAATTCATTTTGGTCTTACTCCAGACTTTTTTTTTTTCCTTGCCTACTAGATAAAGGTAAAAGTACTGTACAGTCGAGACCAACTCTGCAAAATACTTGCCTACAAAATAGTTAATGAGAGGTATATTTCTGATGATGAAGATAGTTGACATCTTGCCACACTTTACTCCTGTATATAACATGCTTCTGTATCAACCAAGAACAACATTTTGTCTAGTTAGCCGGTGCTTTGGAGAAGAATCTCCAAAGAGAAAAATCCTGATTTTTCCTGATTAGCAACTACAATAATCACCATCTTCCTGTATTTGCGGAGAAATCCAAGGCCTTGGCAAGTAACCACACCATTTTTTTCAACAAAGAAATTAATAAATCAAACCCTTTTTCTTACACCTTTTTAAATTATAATCAAAGCCAAAAGGTAATTTCTTTCCCTTTGTGTTTTACCAAATACAGCTTGAAGTCTCAGCAAATACATGTAATAATGTCTGAATGTAGTAAATGGTGGCAGACCTAGAAGGCAGTACAGTGCAGTGCTAAACTGTTCATTGCTCCCAGAGGCTGTTGTACTTGCTGTCAGTTAAACCCAGACTCCCTTCACTCTCATCAGTAGTTTGTGGCAGATGATGGTCTGTTTTTTTAGTGTCGTTGTTATGGTTCTGCAAATTGCTCATAGTAGACATTAGGTTATGTATAAGTCCACATGAACAAAACTTCTTCTGTCCTTTTTTTTTAAGATAATGAATTAAAACACTAATGACATTTTTGAACATGTTAATTTCAAGCTCTCCTTTATTTAATGCACCCAGTATATAATAGTGGTCAAGAGTTGCTGGCTGTTCTGTTCATTAATAATTATGCAACTCTTTCTGTATGAAACACTAGATCAATTGATCAATTGATTTATTTGTTTCAGGAATTTATCTCTTGGACTTAATCTACATTGATTCTGCATATCCTGCTTCAGGCAGCATTATGGAGAATGAACAAAGGTCCAATCAAATGAACAATATTCTCCGAATAATAGCTGATCTGCAAGTCTCCTGTAACTACGGTTGGTAACTTTTTTTACACCTAATAGTCTTAACTAAAACTTATATAATACAAAAATGTGATAACAGGTTTCTCACGTGTAAAGGCAACACAGGATGCTAACATTAGTGGAGTTGGACAATAAGTGCTATAGCTTCCCTTTCCATGTAGTTTCAATCCTACTGGTAAATCAGGCAAATGAGCATGTATTCTAAATTCTAAATTTTGAGAGCTGTGACAGAAGTTGTGCAGAGTATACTGGTATGCGTATGGACCAAAAGTGGCGTATTTTCAAACACAGCTGAAAGTACAGACAGAAATATCTCAATATCTTTCCTTTTATTTGCAGCAGATTGGATGTTTTTGGAGTGTACAGTATGTTTATTTCATCAGTGTACATTATGAGTATTTCATCCTCGTTGTTAGTATCCTGACATTTACAAAATGAAATACACATATTCTAATCTATACAACAGTTGTTAAATTCCGTGTTAAATTTTTCACATATCTCATTTGGTGAGGAAGATGAGGGCTGCTTCTGTTTGTTAAAAAGATTTTGCTCTAATATTGATTTCTGCAATTTTAGCCTGTTATGTGAAGCTGTACATGTATGTCAAGAAATGTGCTTCTTTCAGGGTCTGGATGAATACAGAGCATACCGTTGATGACTTAATATGAATTTCCATTGCTTGAACATGGAACTATCTGGAAAACCTTGACAGCAGCTGTACCATTTAATTGAATAAATTCAGAACATTTAAATGGTACAGTTTTGGAGCGTTTTGAATCAAAAAAAAATCTTATATTATGAAAGAATGAGATATTACTCACGTATGCTTAAGTATCCATTGTCCTTTGTTGTAGATTTTGATATTATAAATTATTTAAAGCTAGGAATTAGGCATAATAATGTATGAGTCTGAAGAGCTAGATTATTATTCATCTGTCGTGTTCTTATTGTGACTTTCATTTTGTCTGAATATTTCGACAAAGAAACCTCCTCACTTCACTGACCCTATCTTTTGGGAGTTATGACAGTTTCTTTCAGTGCTATTTATTAATTTTGAATGCTTTTGTTAAAATCAGAATGAAAATTAAAATGTGTCCTTGAAGAAACAATCTTCTGTAATAACGTGTGCTTTTAAAACATTTGTTGTTATGAAACCATAAAAAATCACATAGTACAAGAACCATGTGTTGCTGTCCATATACCATACCCTCAAAAATTTTTTCTTTCTGAATTTAAATAAATTTAAATAAATTCTGAATTTATTTATTTACAATTTCTTTGTATCTTAAGCATTGTAATTTTTGAATTCTTCTCACGTTGTGCATATGAGAATCAGTAATAGCCATTGTTGCAGGCTTTAATTTTCCCCCACAAAAGTTAGTACAAACTCCACGCGGGGCTTGCATCAAAGTAACAAACACTCTTCTGCTTTTGACATAGCATATAATATCATCCTGTAATCTTCCTGATGATGAAATGTATCTGTGTTTTCTTTAACAACTGAGCATCACTTTCGCTTAATCAAATATTTAACATCCTTTTAGAGACCAAGCAATAATTCTGCCTGATTTATTCTTTAGTAAATATCACATTCTATGTTTACATTGAGATAACCATGAGAACTGGGGGGAGGGGGGGGAGGGAAGGATTTATTTTAGATGATCAAATATTCATCTTGTTTTGTTTTAACACTACAGATCATCTCACAACACTGCCCCATGTGCAAAAATATTTGAAGTCTGTCCGTTACATAGAAGAACTTCAGAAATTTGTAGAAGATGACAATTATAAGTAAGTACTATTATTTCCTTCAGGTTTGGGGAATTTAAAGGAAAGATGACATGGATGTTATTTTGATTCATAGTTGAACAAAAAGCTGTTGACAGAAGATGCTGTGTGGGGTTTGTCTGGAGTTCTTCATATTTTATTAATAGAGTTGGTAATACCAAGATGACTGAATAAAATCCAGAATGACTGTTGTACTTTATGACTCTAACCAGATTTCCAAAATACCTTTGTACAAGTTAAAAGCAGATGAAAATCTAATCTTCGCTACATTATACCATGTTTGTATTCTGGAAATTTTGTTCAGAAACACTAGAGCCATATCTAGGATGTCCAGAATTGACTCTGTGCTATTGTAAACTGTACATAAAAGACATCTCCCAAGCAACAAGCCATAGGACAAGAGAAAATGGCCTCAAGTTGCAGCAGGGAAGGTTTAGGTTGAATATTTGGAAAAACTTCTTCACTGAAAGGGTTGTGAAGCACTGGAACAGTCTTTTCCAACCTAAATGATTCTAAGTGTTTCTATCTTCCAAATTCAAATTTGTATTTGAATTACTGTTAAGCTACTACTTCGGTTATAAACCTGACAATTTGGGGGAGTTGAGAAAGAGCCAACCCTCACAGTGGTGTGAAGTAGACACCGTAGAGCGCATTGATTTTAAATCTTGCAGCCGAAGTTTTATATAACTCAACCAAGGTAGGTGCAGTGCTATTTAATTAGCTATTGACAAATGCAGTACATCTATTTAGATGAGCAGAATTAGAAGTGTTCAAGGCAACTAGATGTTCAGTAATAGGAGGATGGTATGAAATATTTCAGAATATATTTAGGAGAAAAATGTTGAGTTCTTTAAAACCAGTCTTGTTACCAGTTTTATTAAATGCTTAAGTTAGTGCCTTGTCTCAAAAGTTCTGTGTATCTAGACCATATGCTAATAAAAGTGTTGGAAGGGTTCATCAAAGTAATAGGTGATTGGCATATCACAGAAGAAGAGTCAGAGTCCATCTGAAGTAACAGTGACATAAAAAATCAAAATAATTTAATATTTATTCTAAAAAGTATTTATGGTGTTGATCGGTAGATGTCCCTCAGAAGTGAGATACAACCATGAAAAAGACAAATACATGCATACTCTCTATCAAATATAATATTTCTAGGAAAAATTAAATTGTTAATACTGCTTCACAAGAAGCTGGTTAAACCTTGAATGGAGTGCTCTATGCGGTTCTGGTCATCTGTGCTTAGAATGGATTTGAAAAAATAAAAAAAGATGATGTGTTGAGGAGAATAAAGTCTGTCTTGTAACACCAGATTAAAGGAAAGCCTGGGAAAGCAAAAGTTGAGGTAACAGAATCGCTATATGTAAATACAATTAGGTAAAAGTAGGAAGGGTAAAGAGCAATTTAAACTGCTTTGTAATGGTAGCACAAGAATAAATGAATACAAAAACTATGAGCTCAACATTGAAATGTGGTTTTTAACGATCAGTAATGGAATTCTGGAATAGTTTCTTAATCAGAGTAGAGACACAAATAATTAGATAAGTTTGGGTTGAAACATGATAGTTAATGAAATGAAGACTTGGCTGGTATCTGTGAAAGCAGAACAGATTCAGTGAGTCAGAAGATTGTATATTCCCAATGTGGGAATACCTGCTTCGTTTATATGGTACTTGGTGTCCTGCACATATCAGCATAAAGAATGGCCTACTCTAACCATTCTGTATTTCTCTGTAATTATAGCTGACACTGCTGTCATACAAATGCAAAATCATACTTAGATTGTTCAAGGAAATAAAACGTGTTGCCATAAGACACACCCCCACTGTCCCCCCTTAAAAAAAATAATTAATTAATTAATTAAAAATAATTTTAAAAACGCTATTGAGCATAGGTTGAGACGAATGTTTTTTCTTTTTTTTCTTTGTTTTTGCACATAACTGTAGTTGTTAACTCCAGTTACCAAAGTTCATAGAGTGGCCTCAGTTGAAAAGCACCTTAAAGATCATTTAGTTTCAACCCCCCTGCTCTGGGCGGGGTTGTCAGCCACTGGAGCAGGCTGCCCAGAGCCGCATCCAGCCTGGCCTTGAATGCCTCCAGGGATGGGGCATCCACAACCTCTCTGGGCAACCTGTTCCAGTGCCTCACCACCCTCTGAGTAAATAACTTCCTCCTTATATCTAACCTAAATCTCCCGTCTTAGTTTAAAACCATTCCCTCTTGTCCTGTCACTACCAACACACACAAACAGGCATTCCCCCTCCTGTTTATACCCTCCCTACAAGTACTGGAAGGCCACAATGAGGTCTCCTCAGAGCCTTCTGTACTCCAATCCCCCCCGCCACCTCCTTCCCAGTGTATATTAATGTAGATATTCTACAAGGCAGGAAAATGGTAGTGTTCACAGATTTTGACTGGGAAAATGAGAAACTAAATGACCTGTTAATCATCACATGCTGTCCCTCAGAGAACCCCGGATTCTTCTACTTAACTCTGGTTCAAACCATTGCACATACAGAGCTATTCCTTATCCAGTTCAGTTGATGTAAATTCTTGGGATAAGTGTTTATGGAACTTTGCTTTTCCTGAGAGAATGATTCTAAAAGTGAAATAACACAGACAAAGCGTTCTTTTTATGATACAAGATATCATAAAAATCATACAAAAAAAATCATAAAGTATCATAAAAATATCATACAAACTGATACAAGAACTGCTCTGAATATTATCAAATATATTATCAAATATACATCAAATAGAGAGAAAGTCTTCCAAAACATGACCTCTTGTTTGGGGTAAACTCCAGCAGAAGTTTAGCAAAAGAATCTGAACTAGCACTGGGTAGGTCACTTCAAAATATACTTGGCAGGTTTTTGCAGGTTTGTGCTTTTGTGTCCAGCTGATCACAGATACTAATAGTGATGTTTCTGCAGGAAAATGACTTGGCACAAAATAATTTATCCGTGTGATGTTTTCATTGCCAATTATACTTGCTTTGTGGAATTAGAATTCCTACCAGAGTACTGATGATAGAATGCATATGTCCACCCTTTTTTCAGTCTTGTGATACTGTATATTTTTCACAAATATAGACGCATTGTGCAATAGAGGCACATTGAACATCTACACTGCGCAAAGATTTGTGTTAAGTATAGTCTGCGATTTAAATCTCAATGTTAAAATTTAATAAGTGGCCATTATTTACTAATTTCTGATGTGTCATTAAAGTTACATAAAGAGCAAAATTAAACTGAGCAACAATTTATAAAAGTGAAGAATTCTTGTTTCTATAGGTTTTGCAGCTCCTGGGCCTGATGCAAAAAAGTGGTTATGGTGCTTTATTTGATTTTTTTAGAGACTTGCCTCATGGCTTTCATTAACTCTCATATCTTAGTAAAAATAGATGAAACAATTGATCTCTATAAGTTTATCACACCATGACTTAATATTTGGAGAAACTACAAGTCATGAGTAACTCCAGTTTAAATTTGAAAATCATTTTAACCTTAGCAGTGACCTTGCTGATAATGCTTTAAGGTATATGATGTATCTTACAGATAATTAAGTACTTCTATTTGTACATTCTTAAGTACAGTTGTTTGTGAGAAAGAGTATCTCAGTCAAATTTCACAGTTTTTTTTCTAGGCTTCACTATGGCTGGGAAAAACTGGACTGAATTCATAAGAGGCCTTAAAAAGAGGGAAAGATTTGGTTCTTAGCATAAGAAATGTTACTGTAATTTGTATACATTGGTCTGTGTTGGAGAATCTTGACCTTATTCTACCAAGTTTGTTTCATCAGAATAAAGCTTTAAGTTCAAGCCTGTATTTGTCAAAACTTAACACATCTGCCTTTAAAGAAATCTATTCCTTTTCTGCTTGTGTATTTTGTTTTGGGTATTTGATTTCACATTTTCCTCTTGGTTGTCCCTAATAGCATTTTTCCCTTCACAGCATTTTCTGGTCCCCTGCCAAAAGAAACTTTAAGCTTTAAAAAAGCTAAGTGTGCTAAGATTTTTATAGTGGGAAGGAATCTTCTACCTCTTTCTTTTTTCAGTGACTGCTCTTTTTGAGCCAGGGAAAGTATTAGTATACTCTGAAGAGGCTGCTTGACTTGTGGGAGGAAGAACAGAACTACCTCAGTACCAGGATGTCGGAGAGAAGCATAGATAGTTGCCCTACAATGTATTGGCAGGATCCCAACACACGTTTCAACAAATTAGAACTTCAATTACACTGAAAAGGAAAATTTGGCAGCCACTTTGTATAAACAAAGCTTTTCTCTTCAATTTTTTTTTTGCCAGTCTAATTGCTTGCTTTTGGTTTGTGCTTGTCAGCAAGTAGGAATACTCCAGAAAACCCCTGACAATGATGTCATATCTTATAAATAATAGGTTTTCCTTGCTCAGCCCATATACTGTTCTCTGCAGAAGATGAGAAATTAAATATGCCGGTTACAAGACTGAAGGGGAAAAATAGGAACCAAAACATCGGGATTCCTTCCAATTATATTCAAAATATATTGCTAATCATCATTTTCTCAGGGAATCACCAACAACGAACAGGTTTCAGAGATACCATGATGCAACTACTGCAGAATCTTTTTCCTCCCCCAGGAGTATAAGAAGTAATCTGAGGAGAGTGCTTGTCCCCAGGTATGCAGTTTTTCCCTGAGCTAGACAACAGTATCCAAACACTGTGGCATCATGCCACATCATTTTGTAACCTGCCATGCCTTGCAGTGGTTCCAAAACAATTTATTTTGCTGAACTCTCAGAATGATTAGGTCAGACCCAGTATTCTCCACACCTTATTCTTGGTCCTTGCTAGGATAAATAGGCATGTTTTCTCCATTAACCTTCTTATTCAATCCTTCACCTCTGTCTTTACTTCAGAGTTACTTTACTGTAATCAAGAAAGACAGTCTGGGGAAAGGAGGCTGTGCCTTACTGACAGCCATAGAGAAGTCTTGGCTGAGAATCCAAATTAAGGGGTGTTTTTAAAGCTGTAAGCTTAAAGAAGCAATTCTGTAAATAGGCAACATCAGAGTACAGCAAACCCAAGACAAGGTATTTTTGAGGTTTTCTTTAAAAAGGTTGACACCAGTTTGCCTAAATGTCTTAAAATTCTATTTAAATAAAATTAGTTGGAGAAGTAAAGAACCAATTAATTCTTCTTTGACTTTTTATCAGTGTGTAACAATGCTTGTATTCAATCAGTACACAACAAAATGCTTCCAACAGCTGCTTTGAAACTGGGTTTATTTGCTTTGTAAAATAATTTCTCAGAACAACTTGTAAACATATTAGCTATCAGAAATTGCTGCCAAAAATCATGTTAATAATTTTTTTTAGACAGTTATTTCCTACCAGTTAAGATGAAGGCCTTCTGCATAAGTATTTTCCTTAACTTGTACTTTTAACACAAAGTTCACGATAGGACCCTAAAAAAAAATGAAAAAATTAAAAAAAAATAAATAAATTCACATGATAGGACCGTACTTACAAGAAGAGACCTCAGTAGCTTCTTTTTCTATTTTTCCATAATGAAGTGAATTCCCATGTGATTAACATCTGTATCATGTTTTGAGTTTTCTAACTTCCTCACTACTGTTTTCCTGGAGAGGCATGTTGTCACTTAGTCATTGAAATCATGTTAATGGGGAGGAGAGGAGACAAGAGGAGAGTCTGGGCAAGAATAATTCGTTACCTACTTGAAGTGCATAACTTTGAACAGTTAATCTAGCAATATCAGAAGAATATAAATTCTAAAATGTGAAAAAGGACTGTGGGTTTGTTTAAATAACTTCACAGTAAAACATAATTGATGATATTTGAACACGGTGAAAAACAAGCTGGGAGGTAGTTCCAATAAAAATCTGTATACATGAAGGACAAGGTAGGAAGGAAAAAGATAGTTAGGCCCTACATGGTATTTTGAAATGCTGTCATAGGGTCCTTTCCTCACCCCCTCTTTAAGGTCTTATTTAAAGTTAAGTGCGTTAAGTGGGTGTTTAATGCTGTGCAGTGACATCAGTTATTTCCTTTGGTTCTCTTCCTGTTCCATTAAACTTTACTTAACAGTGTCATCTTCTGTACTTTTGCTGTCAAAGTGGTACAGAACACAGAGAGAACTGTCAAGTTAAGAGTGCATAAACTTTAGAGGTGGCAGAAGTCATATATGCATTAGAAGATCAAGACATGCGGAGGGGATGTATAGCATTATAACTGTTCTAATAATCTTTGAATATTAAGTGCTTCATATTAAGCTTTGGTCATCTCTCCCCTCTTATGCTTCCTTTCTATAAGTTATAGTAACTAATATTTTTAAATCTCTTTTCCTGATTCCACATTTCCACAGGATAACAATAATTTCCCTCCACATTTCCACAGGATAACAATAATTTCCCTCTTCATGCACGGGGAATAAAATGTTTGCTATTAGGTTTCTCTAAATTTACTGACTTTTGTAAGTTTTTTTTTTTGTTTGTTTGTTTGTTTTTTTTGTTTTTTTTTTTAAATTGGAAGTCTATGAAATTATATTTATACATTAATGGGGAATATACAATATCAGTTTCCATTTCTGCTTTCATAGACTTTCCTCCCAGTTTCTTTCTTGGATCTAACGGGTAGTGATTTACTTTTAAAATGTATTGCTTTGTTACATAATGAAATAAATGACATATCCAGCAAAGTAAAATTGCTGCTTACCACTGCCATAATAATTACTTTAATCAGATTCTTTCAACTTTTATAGAGAAATTGTACTGTTAATTTGTCTAAACATTTGTTTTTTTCCAGATTATCATTAAAAATTGAGCCAGGTAACAGCTCTCCTCGACTGGTTTCCTCTAAAGAAGATCTTGCAGGTATAAAAGTTTATTTGAAAGTTTGAGTAAGAAAATAACGTTAATTACAGAAATTTACTGATGTACACAGGAGAGACCATTAATCGATTTCAAATATGGTCTTTTGTTGCAATTAAAAAATTATCTTTTAAAGGCTGTTAGAAATTTGATTCCTTTCTGTGCATATGCCCAGTTTCAGAACACCATTGGTCAAAAATACCACTCTTATACTTGTTAAAATCAGATTTTAACTACAAATTTTTACAGGGCCCACTTGTTCTTTGGTTATCATTTTCCTTTATCTTATAAATTGTCCTCCTTTTGTGATATTCAGCCTTGAATGTTCTTAGAATGACAAATTATATCCCACATAACAGGACTGATTTTGCACATATCAGCATTCATTTGGCTAAGCAAAACAAATCCATTGATCTTGAATGAATGAAAGCAATTTTTTTGTTTTCATTCTGATCAAACACTACCACCTCAGCTTATTATGGTTTACTCCATAGTCATAGCTCTTTCTTTTTTTCTTAAGAATAAATAAAAATAAATTTGATTTCAGAAGTAAGACTTAATTTGTGGAGATTGCAGATGAGGGGTATACTGAGTAATTTGCCTTTCGGGGTGGCAAAGAAGCAGCATTTTTGAAATGATTTATTAGTAAGTATTGTATCTTTAATAAGAAGCAGAAAACCTGTTGGATTTTTCTCTGCTCTTTTAAAAGCCCAGTTACCTCACAGTGCATCTAGAATTAATCCCTGGAACTGATCAGTGCAAATCGCCAAGTGGCCCAAATAGATTCCCACATAGATTTTCCACTAACCTTATTATTGTGTAAGAGTCTACTGCAGGACCGTCATTCCCCGTAGTATTGCTGTGAACGTCTAAGTCCACCAGCAGTTCAGATGTATTTCAGTAACATGAGTCATCAATAGGGTATTCCTGATTTGTGTATAAACAACTGGGGTTTGAGGAGAACTCAGAATGTTTGTTAGCATTGGAACAGAAAATAGATTCGTTGTATGGTTGTGGGGATTTTTCATTTTGTTTTGTTTTTACAAATGTTTGAATTTTTGTTAGCATTTAATAAGTGAGGCAGGAAGAATTCTTTCAGTATAAACAAATCAGTGCAGTGAGTAATACAGGAAATTCTCTTTTCAGGTTTCTGTGTAAACTGAGGCACAAATTTGAGACACTTTCATTGTGTAAAGGGGAAAGACACACGAGAAAGATTCATGTGAATGATCTGTTCCATTGAATAGGTTACTTTACCTCTTAACTGTGAAAATAGAGCATGATGAGAAATATTTTTTTTAAGAAATGCCTACAAAGATCACTTGTAGGGTATGCATGTACAATTCTTGTGTCTTTTTAAAATCTTTTAGATAGCAGTTGATAATGTTTTGGCTCTGGACATCCTCTGTCATCAGGATATATTGAAGTATATAAAATTATATACTTATACATATAAAATTAATTTTTTTCATAATCTCACTCTTCTTCCACCTAAACAAAGACTCCTCTTCATACTGATTACTGCTATGGACATGCATCAATGAGCAATGCTTCTTAGAATTTCCAATTGGACTGAACATTGAATGTGTTATATTGGCACTGGTTTTCTAAAAACCGTCTGAGAAAAGGAACTAAGCATGTGTAACATTTTTATTTAAATGTTAAAAATTAAAATGAAAAAAATAATAAAAAATAATGTAAAATTAAATTAATTTTAAAATTAATATAAAAATTACATTTAATTTACAGATGAAGAGAAATGTAAACATTTCTATGAACAGACTAAACAAACATCAGAGTATATAAAATATACTTAAGAGCCATTGTCACAAAATCTCTTATATTTTAATCTGTTAAGCTGAACAGCCTGTTTTTTATATCACCATGATAAATCATATGTAATTTTAAAAAAGTGTTTAAAAACATAAGAGTACATTTCTCATCTAACAAATAATTTAATTTTGCATTCAAAATGTCTTTTTTCATACCAAAAGAGAGACAGTTTCAATGAGAAAGAAGGAGGGGGGAAAAAAAAAAAAAAGGAAGATGCTCATAATGAAAGGAAAAAAGTAAATATGGGTGTTCTTCCTCCACCTCCTGACTGTCTATATTGGCTGTTGTGAGTCCGTTCGTCCCTTCCTAAGTGTCCAATGGGCAGTATAGGAAAAGTACGGCTTGTCTCAGGTTGTGAATTCCATTCCTGGAGTCAGATACGTTTAATCTGATCTTCAGTCTATACTGTTTAAAGGAAAAAGAAATACAATCTGCAGAAATAATAACTTGGAAGAAAACATTTCTGCGGGAAGGTGCTCTCCATTCCTCTTCAATGCTCAGTTCTATTAATTGCTGGGTAAAATATAAGGAAGTTAGTTCATATGAGGAATTTTTTGTAACTGTTAAGTGCATAAGGTGTTCTTGGTTAACACTTTGTATGGACAAATCAAGCTTGATATTGTTTTTGTGAAGATATTTTTTTTCATACTTGAAACTTTAAGTAACTGGTTCTCTTCATTGTATTTTATGCATTAAAGGCAGACATACAAGTGGGTTTTTTGTTTTGATGGCTTTTACTTTGTATTGGTCACTTTTAAATGCTTTATACCAGGGTTATGAAGTTAACATTTCATTAGGATGATTTTGGAAGTTCAAACTTCAGTCATAGCAACATAATATCATCACCAATACTGTGTAATTGTTAACTGAGGGCTTAGACTTCATTACAGCTGTAATGGAAGGCAAATAAAAATACAGTTCTAAAGCAAGAAACAAGAGCTTTGAACTGTTCTGAGCCAGGCAAGTAATGTGGCTTTATACTACAGTGAGCTTAGCTGGAGTATGCAAATACTGACTGGGTCAATGTTGAGGTGAATAGGAAATTGTAGGTTATCTAGCAGTATTAGGAGAGAATGAACTTTCACCTCTGAATCTTCAGCGCCCCTACATGCTCTGTAAGGTTGCTTTATTCAGAATGGTGAATAGAAACCAATTCTTGAGTCATTTCTGTGTCTAGCTTTTTCTGTTAGTATTTCCATCAACAGATTGACGTGCTTGTAGACTGCTGTTTCTTGCTCAGCTGGAGAGTTCTCATTTACTGCCAGTTAGACAATGAATGCCACCAGCATTTTGTAAAATCCAGTTGGATTTTTTCACCTATGTGACTGCAGAAATGCTACTAAAGGCATTTATTAGGCTTCAGTGGCTACTTAGGCTTCAATGTACTTTACTGAAAAAAAAAAAAAAACACAAATTAATTCCCGAGGAAGGTTAGTTAAGTAAGTTACTATGAATTCACATCAAAATTTAATTAAGCATGAAGGCAGTAACTTATTATTTATTTCACAACATTAATAAATATAGTCATCCACATTAGTCTTGAATAATTCCAATGTAAGATATACAAATACCAGTAATGAGTTATTTGACCATTGAGAATTAAAATAGCACATTCTAAGTTATTCAAATGAACATTATTTTGATTGAAAATTCATTCAAGGCATATTTTGAGATTATTTCCACTTCAACCTTTGTGCATCAGGAGTAAACCCTTTGTAGTCAGCAAGCTATGATCCTAAGAGATGATTTGAAAATAGTTTAGGCAGCAGTTCAATGTTCCAGTCAAAAGCATAGAAGTCCTATGTATAGTCCATTAAAATGGACTATAAATAAAGGCTCTTGTCCCCAAAAGGCAGCCATCAGCTCAGTTCTCCTGATAGTTAGAAAGTTAGCATGTTATTAATAGCTGTAATTCTGTTTGATTCTGCGGTTAAGTTCTGCATGTGACATATTTGCTTCTTACAGGCTGCCATATGTTTCCAAGTATAAAGAAAAGTTCAATATGGTGGTAATGATTCCAAAGTTAATGGCAGACATAAGTGCAGGAAATTATATCTTCTTCATGTCCTAAAGCATATATACTTGTGTTGATGATAGAAACTGATTTTTCTTTTTCAAAAGCATTGTGACTTCATATTCTACCCCACTTCAGCATTCTCTCTTTCAACAGAAGAGTAACAATTTACACTAGCCAGGGACCTTTTTTTTGTTTTGTTTTGTTTTGTTTTTTTCCCTTGAAGTATCTTTAGGAGTGTGAAGCTCAGTAAAAACAGCTATATCCTCCAATAGTCCTGTTTGCTGGACTGGAGAAAACCATGTGTCCATTTTCCACTGTGGTTGCCAACTGGTTTTTCAGTAAATTTTGAACAGGAGGCAGACATCTGATTAAAGTGAATTTCTTACAACCGGCCGTGATTTGTATATTATTAGTGGCTATG